>NC_086444.1:1150616207-1150798707 GCF_028390025.1 Pseudophryne corroboree
ACCCCATTATTTCATACCACCACCTTCCTTATCCCATTATATCACCCATTATTCCGTTCCACTACCACCCCATGCCGATCATATCACCCATCATCTCCCCATTATTTCCTCCCACTACCACCCCATTCCTATCATATCACCCATCACCTCCTCATTATTTCATACCACCACCACCCTTATCCAATCATATCACCCATTACCACCCCCTTCCGATCATATCATCCATCACCTCAATCCTATCATATCACCCATAACCTCCTCATTCCTATCATATCACCCATCACCTCCTCATTCCTGTCATATAACCCATCACCTCCTCATTCCTGTCATATAACCCATCACCTCCACATTCCTATCATATCACCCATCATCTCATTCCTATCATATCACCCATCATCCCCCCGATATGTCACCCATCACCTTCCCATTGCTATCATATCACCCATCGCCTCCTCATTCCTATCATATCACCCATCATCTCATTCCTATAATATCTCACCCATCGTCCCCCCGATATATCACACATCCCATTCCTATATCACCCATCACCTTCCCATTGCTATCATATCACACATCACCTCCTCATTCCTGTCATATCACCAATCACCTCCTCATTCCTATCATATCACCAATCACCTCCTCATTCCTATCATATCACCAGTCACCTCCTCATTCCTATCATATCACCCATCCTCCTCCCGATATGTCACCCATTCCATTCCTATCATATCACCCATCACCTCCTCATTCCTATAATATCTCACCCATCATCCCCCCGATATATCACCCACCCCATTCCTACAGGTATATCACCCATCACCTCCTCATTCCTATCATATCACCCGTCACCTCCTCATTCCTATCATATAACCCATCATCTCCTCATTCCTATCATATCATCCATTACCTCCCCATTATTTCATTCCAACACCAATGCATTCTTATCATATAACTCATCACCTCCCACGTTTCCCAACGTGCCCTATCCTCTGGCGGGAAGGGGTATGATGCTAATAACCTTTTAGGAATTATCAGTTTTTTATCGGGGGAAACCCACGCTTCATCACACACTTCATTTAATTCTTCAGATGCAGGAAAAACTACAGGCAGTTTTTTCTCACCAAACATAATACCCTTTTTAGTTGTACTTGTATTATCAGAAATATGTAAAACATTTTTCATAGCCTCAATCATGTAACGTGTGGCCCTACTGGAAGTCACATTCGTCTCTTCATCGTCGACATTGGAGTCAGTATCCGTGTCGGCGTCTGTATCTCCCATCTGAGGTAACGGGCGTTTTAGAGCCCCTGATGGCTTTTGAGACGCCTGGACAGGCACAAGCTGAGTAGCCGGCTGTCTCATGTCATCAACCGTCTTTTGTAAAGAGCTGACACTGTCACGTAATTCCTTCCACAAGCTCAGCCACTCAGGTGTCGACTCCCTAGGGGGTGACATCTCCATTACAGGCAATTGCTCCGCCTCCACACCATTTTCCTCCTCATACATGTCGACACAATCGTACCGACACACAGCACACACACAGGGAATGCTCTGATAGAGGACAGGACCCCACTAGCCCTTTGGGGAGACAGAGGGAGAGTATGCCAGCACACACCAGAGCGCTATATATATACAGGGATAACCTTATAGAAGTGTTTTTCCCCTAATAGCTGCTGTTTTATTAATACTGCGCCTAATTAGTGCCCCCCTCTCTTTTTTTAACCCTTTCTGTAGTGTAGTAACTGCAGGGGAGAGCCAGGGAGCTTCCCTCCAACGGAGCTGTGAGGGAAAATGGCGCCAGTGTGCTGAGGAGATAGGCTCCGCCCCTTTTTCACAGACTTTTCTCCCGCATTTTTATGGATTCTGGCAGGGGTTAAAATACATCCATATAGCCCTGGGGGTTATATGTGATGTATTTTCGCCAGCCAAGGTGTTTTTATTGCTGCTCAGGGCGCCCCCCCCAGCGCCCTGCACCCTCAGTAACCGGAGTGTGAAGTGTGCCTGAGGAGCAATGGCGCACAGCTGCAGTGCTGTGCGCTACCTTGGTGAAGACTGATGTCTTCTGCCGCCGATTTTCCGGACCTCTTCTTGCTTCTGGCTCTGTAAGGGGGCCGGCGGCGCGGCTCTGGGACCGGACTCCGAGGCTGGGCCTGTGTTCGGTCCCTCTGGAGCTAATGGTGTCCAGTAGCCAAGAAGCCCAAGCTGGCTGCAAGCAGGCAGGTTCGCTTCTTCTCCCCTTAGTCCCTCGATGCAGTGAGCCTGTTGCCAGCAGGTCTCACTGAAAATAAAAAACCTAAAACTAAACTTTTTCTAAGAAACTCAGGAGAGCCTCCTAGAATGCACCCTTCTCGGCCGGGCACAAAAATCTAACTGAGGCTTGGAGGAGGGTCATAGGGGGAGGAGCCAGTGCACACCAGGTAGTCCTAAAGCTTTACTTTTGTGCCCAGTCTCCTGCGGAGCCGCTATTCCCCATGGTCCTTACGGAGTTCCCAGCATCCACTAGGACGTCAGAGAAACTGGGTTTAACCTGTTCCTGAATGAAAATTAAGTGTGTGTGTATGTATGTGTTAAATATATAACATACCTATATACAGTATGTGCTTACTAGAGATATATGGTAAATATATTTATATAAAATGTGTGTCCAGTATGTTATGATTAACACATATATATACACACTTAATTTTTATTCAGAAGCAGGCTGAGCTCAGATAGATAGATAGATAGATAGATAGATATTTGCAGCATATTCATTTATGATAGATATAGATATATATATCATAAATGAATATGCTGCAAGTGCCACATCATTGAATAAAATACGTTATTTACTGTTTTTTTAAAAGTGAGGGCATATATATCCCGCTGTATAACTTACTGTGTTTTCTGAGGTGGGAGCCTGGGGACAAGAGGAGGCAGGTGCCGGGGACAGGAGGAGAGTAGTCTGGGACTACACAAGGAGGAGGGGTGCTGGGTATTAGAGGAGTAGGGGGAGCCGGCGGATTAAATTCAAAGAGCCGGGGACTGCTGGGGAGAGACGCGCCGCGGTGCTGTCAGGTCCTCATTCGCGGCAGGCACCTGGCCATTTCATATCTTGAATGCGCCTGGACGAAATGATCTTAGAAAGCAGAGAGGGGGGGGGGGGGGGCACAGGTCTTCACTGACGGTACACGGACATTCACAGGCATGCCGCACTTCCTCTGCAGCTCTCAGCGCTGCTGAAAATGGGACCGGCCAGGGGGCATCTGTCATCCTGCCCAGTCCGCCTCTGCTTGTATGGTGGGTGCGCTCAGCAGCAGACAAGCTGAGCGCATACCACTACATACAAGTGCTGCAGCGGCGGGAGGCAGGAAGTTAGGGAGAGAGAGTGCGAGCAGCTGGCCGTGCAGGTGGTGCTGCCAGATGGTGCGCCCACAGTGCAGTTGCGCTGTGTGCAATGCCCCTCTGGCACACACCTAGTTACGGCCCTGTGTGTTGTGATGAGACCATCACTGCTGCTATGCGAAGTCAGTACTCTGTAACTTAGAAACTAACAGCTACAATACGCATTATGGCCCTCATTCTGAGTTGATCGCTCGCTGACGTTTTTCGCAGCGCAGCGGTCAAGTGAAAAAACGGCAATTCTGCGCATGCGCATGGTACGCAGCGCGAATGCGCTAAGTACTTTCACACAAAACTTTGTAGTTTTACCCAAACTCGAGCGACGTTTTTCAGTCGCTCGAGTGATCGTAGTATGATTGACAGGAAGTGGGTGTTTCTGGGCGGCAACTTGGCGTTTTCAGGGAGTGTGCTAAAAAACGCAGGCATGCCAGGCAAAAACGCAGGAGTGGCTGGAGAAACGGGGGAGTGGCTGGCCGAACGCAGGGCGTGTTTGTGACGTCAAACCAGGAACTAAACAGACTGCAGTCATCGCAAGGTAGGAGTAGGTCTGGAGCTACTCAGAAACGGCATGTAATTTTTCCTGTGCAGTTCTGCTAATCTTTCGTTCGCACTTCTGCTAAGCTAAGATACACTCCCAGAGGGCGGCGGACTAGCGTTTGCACTGCTGCTAAAAGCAGCTAGCGAGCGATCAACTCGGAATGAGGGCCTATGTGCTGGACTAGGAAAAGGAGAATGTCTGTATTTCTATAAAACGACCCAGTTCATGGTCAGTCATTAGATGGCCTAGTGCGCATATCTGTAATCACTGGTAAATGTGCATGGCTACACCTGCTGCATGTGTACATCATCTATGTCACTGTACATGTGCAGGGACACCTGTTTGCCGATTTAACCCACAGGAGCCTGAGGTGGGAAAGAAACTAAGGGGTCTATTTACTAAGACTTGGATGGAGATAAAGTACCAGCCAATCGGCTCCTAACTGTCATTTTTCAAACCCCGCTTGTCACATAGCAGGTAGGAGCTGATTGGCTGGTACTTTCTCTCCATCCACTTTATCTCCATCCAAAGCTTAGTAAATAGACCCCCAAGCTACTTGTTTACAGAAGGGTATTACAGGACAGGAGGTAAGGAGAGCCCCAAACACCAGGCAAAGAGGGGTTACAGATACAATGAGTTGTTGGCATCTGCACTATTGGCTTTCAAAACAAAATCTTTAGTACAGTCTCTGTAGAATACGTTTTTTCATGTTCTTCAGATCTTTGATGAATATGTCTCCTGTCTGTCATTCCTTCAATGATGGATTTGTCATAGAACTTTGAAAATGCCAGAGAGACTGAGCAATAAGTGTTGTTCTTCCCGGTAGGTCAGCCGTGTGCGGTTTAAAGGTTTATTTATGACAGGATCGCTGATGATTTGTTCTGGGTGGTAAATAATAGGGTGAACTGACTTGTATTAGGCTGAATAAAGTAACTGGACAGACTGAGAATGTCACAGAGAGCTTCTGCATTCATTTACATTCTGCCTTTGTTCCCCCTCTTGTTCTGGCGATCATTCCTCCATAGTAACACGCCCATCTTACCTGGATATAACTACATCATCTGTGAGGTGCTCACTAACTGGAATAACAGTTTGGGGAATGGCGTTTGCAGGTCCAAGTATGTACAGTTTCAAGTAGAAGAAACATTTAGGGGCTTATCTGTGACCAAAATATTTCACCATCATTTGCTATCTGTTATTCTACAGTTGCAAAAAAGGCTCCTCCTCTGCTGCAAGGTGCAAAGGTGTTCCCGAACTAATGAATGTCTGTTCTAAATACTGGCCGAGTTCTGCACCTGCGAGTAGTAAGTGCCCCATCTCCTCAATATGTCACCCCATCACCTCCCCGTTCCTATCATATCACCCATCATCCCCCCGATATGTCACCCATCCCATTCCTATCATATCACCCATCACTTCCTAATTCCTATCATATCACCCATCATCCCACTGATATGTCACCCACCCCATTCCTATCATATCACCCATCACCTCCCCATTCCTATCATATCACCCATCATCCCCCCGATATATCACCCACCCCATTCCTATATCACCCATCACCTTCCCATTCCTATCATATGACCCATCACCTCCTCATTCCTATCATATCACCCATCATCCCCCCGAAATATCACCCACACCATCCCTATCATAGCACCCATCACCTCTTCATTCCTATCATATCACCCATCATCCCACTGATATGTCACCCACCCCATTCCTATCATATCACCCATCACCTCCCCATTCCTATCATAACACCCATCATCCCCCCCGATATATCACCCACCCCATTCCTATATCACCCATCACCTTCCCATTCCTATCATATCACCCATCACCTCCTCATTCCTATCATATCACCCATCATCCCCCCCCGATATATCACCCACCCCATTCCTATATCACCCATCACCTTCCCATTCCTGTCATATCACCCATCACCTCCTCATTCCTATCATATCACCCATCATCCCCCCGATATATCACCCACACCATCCCTATCATAGCACCCATCACCTCCTCCTCATTCCTATCATATCACCCATCATCCCACTGATATGTCACCCACTCCATTCCTATCATATCACCCATCACCTCCCCATTACTATCATAACACCCATCATCCCCCCCGATATATCACCCACCCCATTCCTATATCACCCATCACCTTCCCATTCCTATCATATCACCCATCACCTCCTCATTCCTATCATATCACCCATCATCCCCCCCGATATATCACCCACCCCATTCCTATATCACCCATCACCTTCCCATTCCTATCCTATCACCCATAACCTACTCATTCCTATCATATAACCCATCATCCCCCGATATGTCACCCATCCCATTCCTAGATCACCCATCACCTCCTCATTCCTATCATATCGCCCATCATTCCCGAACTAATGAATGTCTGTTCTAAATACTGGCCGAGTTCTGCACCTGCGAGTAGTAAGTGCCCTATCTCCTCAATATGTCACCCCATCACCTCCCCATCCTATCATATCACCCATCATCCCCCCGATATGTCACCCATCCCATTCCTATCATATCACCCATCACTTCCTCATTCCTATCATATCACCCATCATCCCACTGATATGTCACCCACCCCATTCCTATCATATCACCCATCACCTCCCCATTACTGTCATATCACCCATCACCTCCTTATTCCTATCATATCACCCATCATCCCCCCCGATATATCACCCACCCCATTCCTATATCACCCATCACCTTCCCATTCCTATCATATCACGCATAATCTACTCATTCCTATCATATAACCCATCATCCCCCCGATATGTCACCCATCCCATTCCTAGATCACCCATCACCTCCTCATTCCTATCATATCACCCATCATCTCATTCCTATCATATCACCCATCGTCCCCCGATATGTCTCCCACCCCATTCCTATCATATCACCCATGACCTCCTCATTCCTATTATATCACCCATCACCTCCTCATTCCTATCATATCACCCCCTCATCCCTCATTCCTATCATATCACCAATCACCTCCTCATTCCTATCATATCACCCATCATTTCCCGCCCCCCTATATGTCACCCACCCCTTTCCTGTAATATCACCCATTACCTCCTCATTCCTATCATATCACCTATCACCCCCCCCCCCCCCGATTTGTCACCACCCCTTTCCTGTAATATCACCCATCACCTCCTCATTCCTATCATATTACCCATCACCTCCTCATTCCTATCATATCACCCACCCCATTCCTATATCACCCATCACCTTCCCATTCCTGTCATATCACCCATCACCTCCTCATTCCTATCATATCATCCATCACCTCCTCATTCCTGTCATATCCCCAATCACCTCCTCATTCCTATCATATCACCCATCATTCCCCCCCCCCCCCCGATATGTCACCCACCCCTTTCCTGTAATATCACCCATTACCTCCTCATTCCTATCATATCACCCATCGCCTCCTCATTCCTATCATATCACCAATCACCTCCTCATTCATATCATATCACCCATCATCCCCCCCCCCCGATATGTCACCCACCTCTTTCCTGTAATATCACCCATCACCTCCTCATTCCTATCATATTACCCATCACCTCCTCATTCCTATCATATCGCCCATCATCTCATTCCTATCATATTACCCATCACCTCCTCATTCCTATCATATCACCCATCATCTCCTCATTCCTATCATATCACCCATCACCTCCTCATTCCTATCATATCACCCATCACCTCCCCATTCCTATCATATCACTTATCATCCCCCCGATATGTCACCCATCCCATTCCTATCATATCACCCATCACCTCCCCATTCCTATCATATTACCCATCACCTCCTCATTCCTATCATATCACCCATCATCCCCCCGATATATCACCCGACCCATTGCTATATCACCCATCACCTTCCCATTCCTATCATATCACCCATCACCTCCTCATTCCTATCATATTACCCATCACTTCCTCATTCCTATCATATCACCCATCATCTCATTCCTATCATATCACCCATTATCCCCCCGATATGACACCCATCCCATTCCTATCATATCACCTATCACCTCCTCATTCCTATCATATTACCCATCACTTCCTCATTCCTATCATATCACCCATCATCTCATTCCTATCATATTACCCATCGTCCCCCCCGATATGTCACCCACCCCATTCCTATCATATCACCCATGACTTCCTCATTCCTATCATATCACCCATCACCTCCTCATTCCTATCATATCACCCATCACCTCATTCCTATCATATCACCCATCACCCCCCCCCCCCTATATGTCACCCACCCCTTTCCTGTAATATCACCCATCACCTCCTCATTCCTATCTTATCACCCATCACCTCCTCATTCCTATCATATCACCCATCATCTCCTCATTCCTATCATATCACCAATCACTTCCTCATTATTTCAATTAATCACCACCCATTCCTATAATATCATCTGTCACCTCCCCATTATTTCATCGCATCACCTTTCCATTCTTATCATATCACCCATCACCTCCTCATTCCTATAATATCATCTGTCACCTCCCCATTATTTCAGCCCATCACCTCCCAATTCCTATCATATAACCCATCACCTCCTCATTCCTATCATATCACCCATCACCTCATCATTCCTATCATATCACCCATCACCTCCCCATTATTTCACACCACTACCTCCCTTACCCCATCAAATCACCCATTACCACCCCATTATTTCATACCACCACCTCCCTTATCCCATCATATCACCCATTACCACCCCATTATTTCATACCACCACCTCCCTTATCCCATCATATCACCCATTACCACCCCATTATTTCATACCACCACCTCCCTTATCCCATTATATCACCCATTATTCCGTTCCACTACCACCCCATGCCGATCATATCACCCATCATCTCCCCATTATTTCCTCCCACTACCACCCCATTCCTATCATATCACCCATCACCTCCTCATTATTTCATACCACCACCACCCTTATCCAATCATATCACCCATTACCACCCCCTTCCGATCATATCATCCATCACCTCATTCCTATCATATCACCCATAACCTCCTCATTCCTATCATATCACCCATCACCTCCTCATTCCTGTCATATAACCCATCACCTCCTCATTCCTGTCATATAACCCATCACCTCCACATTCCTATCATATCACCCATCATCTCATTCCTATCATATCACCCATCATCCCCCCGATATGTCACCCATCACCTTCCCATTGCTATCATATCACCCATCGCCTCCTCATTCCTATCATATCACCCATCATCTCATTCCTATAATATCTCACCCATCATCCCCCCGATATATCACACATCCCATTCCTATATCACCCATCACCTTCCCATTGCTATCATATCACACATCACCTCCTCATTCCTATCATATCACCAATCACCTCCTCATTCCTATCATATCACCAATCACCTCCTCATTCCTATCATATCACCAGTCACCTCCTCATTCCTATCATATCACCCATCATCCTCCCGATATGTCACCCATTCCATTCCTATCATATCACCCATCACCTCCTCATTCCTATCATATCACCCATCATCTCATTCCTATAATATCTCACCCATCGTCCCCCCGATATATCACCCACCCATTCCTACAGGTATATCACCCATCACCTCCTCATTCCTATCATATCACCCGTCACCTCCTCATTCCTATCATATAACCCATCATCTCCTCATTCCTATCATATCATCCATTACCTCCCCATTATTTCATCCCAACACCAATGCATTCTTATCATATAACTCATCACCTCCCCATTATTTCATCCCAACACCAATGCATTCTTATCATATAACTCATCACCTCCCCATTATTTCATCCCAACACCAATGCATTCTTATCATATAACTCATCACCTCCCCATTATTTCATCCCAACACCAATGCATTCTTATCATATAACTCATCACCTCACCATTATTTCATCCCAACACCAATGCATTCTTATCATATAACTCATCACCTCCCCATTATTTCATCCCAACACCAATGCATTCTTATCATATAACTCATCACCTCCCCATTATTTCATCCCAACACCAATGCATTCTTATCATATAACTCATCACCTCCCCATTATTTCATCCCAACACCAATGCATTCTTATCATATAACTCCTCACCTCCCCATTATTTCATCCCAACACCAATGCATTCTTATCATATAACTCATCACCTCTCCATTATTTCATCCCAACACCAATGCATTCTTATCATATAACTCATCACCTCCCCATTATTTCACTGAATTACGACCCCCATCCCATCATTCCCCATTCGGGATGTAGAAAAAGTTTGACACTATAATGTCAACAGTTATGATGTCAACAATGTCAAAATGCTGTCAGGCATTTTCGACATTCTCAGTATGTAGAAACAACATCTAAAGTAAAAAAGAACTGGCGGAAAGGAGAAGGATAGAAAGCTCAGTGTCTCAGAACCGCTAGTACCGTGCTGATAAAAGATAACAGATCAGTAAAACACAGGGGAGTGGAGACCACATGTCCTCGGGAAACACACTTCCGCTTGACTGTCTATTGAAGGCCGGAACCCAGGTTAGTTTTCGGTGGAAAATTATGGTTTCAATTTTCAGTGACCTCTATTTTCTTACAGATGGATTTATATTTACTGACAGCCATCAGTCATGATACAACTTTGCTTTCACAATGTTCATACTGTCTCTGTGACAATAGTGTAAATAGTTCTCATTCATCAGGCGGAGAATTTCATTTCATTCTATAATAAGCTCCAGAGATCGCTTCCTGATGTCATTACTTACAGGAGGCAGCAGCCAAAGTTCCACTTTAAGGTAACGCTATTCTAGCTAGCAGTGAATTACTTAAGATTTGAGGTTGAATTAAATAAGAGATCTCCTTGGAGAGTAATCTCTATTAGTGTGTTTGACTGCTATGATCTAACATGTAATTAGGTTTTAGATTAGCTGCTATGGTTTTTACTTTAGGTTAAGCGTATTTCTCGAGGGATAACATTTTATACTCCCATCCGCCATCTCCATCTCCGTCATCCTTTCAATTAGTTAACAGTTAAATTAGCCATCTGTGTTCGTATAGGGACTGTACAAACTTAAGCACACGTTGGAGCTTATTTAATATTTATACGCAGAATGGCAGTCGCTCATAATCAATTTATAGGTCCATCAGAGGTGCCTGTTGGGGAGGAGCTAATCTAGAGTAAAACAAAACACAGCAGACTGGAAAAGACCAGCAAATAATATTCTTATTCTTCATAATAATAGCAATGCAGTTATCTCTGTTACATATATTTGCAAACATATGGTAATCCACAAAGCCACACCAAGTCGTTTCTGTTTTGGTGGTCCTAACTCTACATGATAATAGCACCCGATATGGGTCATACATTTACGTGTTTTCTTATGCTACATGACAATACACATATGTTTATATGTATATCTAAATTGAGAGCTAACTCATCTGGAGGCACACCAGTAGGGTGGCCAATCCTGGGATCAGGATCGGCGGGATCCCAGGATTTAGGCCAAAAATCGGCCGAGATTTAATCCCGGTTTTAGAAGCTCCAATCCCAGGGATTTTGGCATCAGCCGGTCCTTTGTTGTTGTTTTTTTATGTCGGGCAGCGTTGAGCGTCCTCAGGAGGCTCAGATGCTGCCGGGTTCCCTCCACCCGGCTCCCCCTGCGCATCGTGACATGAAGTTAGAGGTCACGCTGCGCAGCCAGCAGCCAGCCGCACAGACCTCACCGAACCGGAGGAAGTTACCCACCTGCCCTCCCAGGTACCATGGAGGTGAATTATGTGTGCGGTGCGGGGGAGGGGGGCATTGACACAGGAAACAAACCATTGATTGAAAAATTGGCCCAGGATTGGCCACCCTACACCCCATGATCCTTCTACATGGCACAACAAGGATCATCTTATCCATGCTGCAGACGAGTACTACAGCGGTTATCTAGTTGTCCAGATTAAGCTGCCATCAGCTTTAGTGAAAGCAAGCTGTAAGAGGTCAAGTGTTGCAGAGACTTGTAGTGCCTCAACAAAGATCCTCTCTTCCAGTGTCAGCTGTGTCCACCTATTGGATTAGAAGCCTTGCCTCTTCTGCATTCCACTATTTGTGAGATAAAACCATTGCTACAGTATGTGTTGTATATTCTCATGTTCTCAAGCTCCCAGTTTGAGAAAGAGACTTTATATTAATGTTTGTGTTTAACAGTGCAGCAGCATACATTGTAAGGGCCCCAAATTATACACACGAAGAACCAAATACAACCCAGGTATGCCAACGCTCAGGAGGAACCATCCTGTGAATAGCGTGCAGGCTATTTTAGGTAGCTTGAAAGAAAATAAGTGCTACAGGTGGTTAAGTGTTATAAGTAATAATAGGATCATTGAGACACCTGTGATAATATTAGATAAAAGTGTATAATATTGGTTAGATAATATAGAGCTAGTGCATAATATAACCTGTAATGTATAGAAATCGGTAAATGAATTAGGACATAATATAGTATTATATTATAGTAGTGCAAGAGATACTGAGATACTGCTACTATTGAGATAATCCTATTTGTATTTTAAATCGACCCACTTTGCCTTGCTCTAAGAAATCCTTCAAGTAATGTGTCCCACCTTAGCCTTAAGGGTGGGGTTCTTTTTTGTTTTTGTTTTTTAAAGTGTTTTTATTGCAAATTGTACAATAAATGTAACAATTGAACAATACAAAAAGAGAATCATTGCATACATTTTCCAACAATTTTCCTTCCTCCAGGTAAAATAAAATAGACACTTATGACGGTTTTTACGTTGTAATCATATAACAGAGAGAAAAAACAACGGACTTAAAAAAAAAAAAAAAAGAGGGAAAGGGAGAGAAAAAAAAGGGAGTGCAAGCCATGCATGTCCAAGTCATCCTCCAGGTTTTAATTTAGGGAGACAGGTGGATCTTGTATGAATATTCTAGTTTCATACCAGAGGGTCATACGGAAACATGTAACTTTCCCATATTGAAAAAAATTGTTCAGTTTGAGAATCCTTATAAAGCGTAGTTTCAGTCCATTCAAGTTTAAACACTTCAAACTATTTTTCCTTGAACAAGGGGTGGGGTTCTTAACAATAAATACTACTTCATTTTGGCACAGCTTCTGGTCTTAGTACTGTCTGAGGAGAAATACTTGCCTCTCTGCTGTGGTGTGAAAAGGGACAGTAACAAGAATCCTGATGTGGAGGCGGACTAGCAAAAGGAAACATGAGGGGCTGTGCAGAGGTGTATCTAGAGAGGAGGGGACCCGTGTGCAGTTTCTGTGTGTGGGCCCCCTCCTCCTATTGCCGGTAGCGGCACTGTTAGCGCTCTGAGCACTGAGACTCTGGCACAGTGCCAGAGTCTACAGCGCATGTGTAGGTCTCACGTCCTAGTGGATACTGGGTTCTTGTACTTTAGTACCATGGGGTATAGATTGGGTCCACTGGAGCTTGGCACTTTAAAAACCTTTAGTGTGTGTATGTGTGTGCTGGCTCCTCCTCTCTATGCCCCTTCTACCAGACTCAGTTTAGAAAAATGTGCCCAGGAGCCGGGTGCATTTCTCTGGAACTCCACAGAGTTTCCTTTGAATTTTATTTTAGTTTTTTTATTTCCAAGTAGCCCTGGTTGGCAACCAGGTTACCTGCTTCATGGGACTTAGAGGGGGGACCGAACCAACCTCCTGAGGGTTAATGGTTCGTAATCCCAGCTGACAGGACGTTAGTATGTGTGCCCACACCAGCAGCTAGCCGCCACCCTCTAACAGATGCCGAAGTACAAGGTACTGTGAGTGTTAAACCGGGGTCCTGGTTAGCGGGTCCCCGGTGCAGTTTAGCGGTGGTCACGGGCCCGGAGCTGCAGTGCCCGCTGCGGACAAACTGGCTAAGCCCCTAGTGCTCACTGGCAGTATAAAAATTTGGATCAGGGACCCCGTGTCATTACAGGGGGCGGGACCTGAGGCAGGAAGGCGCCATTTCCTGCTGCTGCGGATCAGGCTGCATGCATGCTGCTCCTCCGGAGACCCACACTGCTACAGGACTCTACACTGATACCAGGGGGTCATAGTAAGGGGGGAGAGCACATCAGTGGCAGCACCTCTGCACTACTGTTGGGTTATACATTTAGTTACACATATCATACTGCTGTGTTCTGTGTGCTGGTGTCCGCTCCTCAGTGTCACTCCAAGGGCTCTCTGGGGTCTGTGTGGAAGTGTTTGGCTAGTGTGCTGCATTGTTTTATAGTTGTGTACGATGTCTGTGGACATGGTAATGTGTAATGCTTGTAATTCAACCCCGTCTTCAGCAGGGTCACTCATGTGTGAGCAATGTTCCTTATCACCACAGGGACCCAGCTCACAGGCACCTGACTGGCTTGATAGCTTTAAAAGCATGATTCAGAATGTCAATTCAGAATTAGCTGCAGCTAAAAGAGAGAGACAGGTGTTAAAGCATTTTATTGATTGCATGGCTAAAGCAGAAGATGCCAAGAAGGTTTCTCAGCCCCCTCTAGGGTTTTCACATAAACGCTCACTGACACAAGTGCTCCAGTCTGATTCTGATTCTGATCAGCCTGATGTGGATGACGATGATATGGATGAGGACAGCTTGCTGTCCCCTGGGGTGGAGGCTCTCATTTTTGCTGTAAGAGAGGTCCTCCACATACCGGATCAGGAGGCAGAACCAGATGAGGAGTTATACTTTAATGTTAGACCGAAGTGCTCTGCAACTTTTCCGGTGTCTAAGGAATTAAAATCCCTGGCCATGGAGGCTTGGTTGAACCCTGATAAGAAATGTAAAATTCTTCAGAGGTTTTTAACTATCTTTCCCCTCCTAGCAGAGGACAGGACAATATGGGAAAACTGGTCAGTCTACCTAAGAAATTGGTACTACCAGTAGCAGGGGCTATATCCCTGAAAGAGCCGGCTGACCGTAAAATTGAGACCACGCTCAATGCAATTTATATGGCAGCAGGAGCTGCACAACATCCCACAATAGTTTGTGGGTGGATTTCCAGGGCGGTAGTCAAGTGGTCTGATACTGTTATTGACGGTTTAGACTCTGCCCCAGGATGAGGTCATTACTCTGCTGCAACATATACAGGATGCTGCAAATTTTATGAGCGAGGATATTAAATTGTGTAAAATAAATGGCCGCACTACTCCTATGGCTGTTTCGGCGCACAAAGCTCTGTGGTTACGTCAGTGGTCGGCTGACACTGATTCCAAAAAGGGTGTAGAAAATCTTCCCTTTACAGGTGAGGCCTTGTTTGGAGACTAATTAAATAGATCTCCCAAGCAACGGTAAGTCTACCTGTTTGCCGTCGGCTGCGCCGCCTGCTAGACATTCTTACTCCGGACCCTCCTTGCAGTCCTTTCATGTGGCAAGGTTCAGAGGCAGGGGCCGAGGGGTCTCCACCATTTCCAGAGGATCTCATTTTAAGTCCCGAAAACCTGCACCTGCTGTCTCCCTGGACCAGGCCACCGGATCCCCTGCCGCTAAGCCTTCCGCGTGATGGTTGGCCCCAGCGGCAAGGCGATTTTCAGGTAGGTGCTCGCCTTCAAAACTTCGCCCACGTGTGGGCAAAGTCCTGCCAGTATCCTTGGGTGAGGGACCTCATTTCCCAAGGATACCAGCTGGAATTTTAAACTCTCCCTCCACAGGTTTTTCAAGTCGGGCTACCAGCTTTACCTGCAGCAAAAGTTACCTTGCAAGAGGCTAGTCAAAAACTTTTGCAGACAGGGGTGGTGGTTCCTGTACCTCCTCCGTTACACAACAGAGGGTTTTACTCCAGTCTTTTTGTCATTCCCAAACCGGACGGTTCGGTACGCCCCATCTTGAACCTGAAGTCTCTAAGCCCGTATCTGCGGGTGTTCAAATTCAAGATGGAGTCCCTGCGGGTGGTGGTGTCCGCTCTGAAGGAGGGGGAATTTCTGGTGTCTCTGGATGTCAAGGATGCTTACCTACACATTCTCATGTGGCCCCCTCATCAGGCTTACCTCAGGTTTGCCATATTGAATGACCATTTCCAGTTTCAGGCATTACCCTTTGGATTGTCCACAGCTCCGAGGGTTTTCACCAAGGTCATGGCAGAGATAATGCTGCAACTGCGCATGATGGGAGTCAACATAGGTCCCCTACTTGGACGATCTCCTAATAAAGGCTGTGTCCAGGGAACGTCTGCTGCACAGCATCGTTCTGATGACTCGCCTACCTACGGATCATGGGTGGATCCTAAATTTTCAGAAATCTCACCTGGAACCGACCCAATGTCTTCAGTTCCTGGGAATGATACTGGATACTGTATCTCAAAAGGTGGACAAGGCCTTGACTATCCAGGCTATGGTCCACTCGGTGCTCCGTCCTCACATGGTATCCATACATCTTTGCATCCGATTACTGGGCAAGATGGTGGCTGCTTATGAGGCAATCCAATACGGCAGATTTCATGCCTGACCATTTCAACTGGATCTGCTGGAAAAATGGTCGGGTTCTCACCTTCACATGCATCAGGACGTGACCTTATCTCCGAAAGCCCGGAGTTCTCTATTATGGTGGCTACAAGTTCCTCACCGGGTTGAGGGCAGGAGTTTCAATATCCACTCGTCTGCCAGGTGTGTCTCTGAATTAGGGGCCTTATCTTGTAAGAGCACTTATTTGGTTTTTCATGAGGACAGGGCGGAACTTAGGACTCGTCCTCAGTTTTTGCCTAAAGTGGTGTCCGCTTTTCATGTAAATCAGCCTATTGTGGTTCCGGTGTTGTCTGACGCTTCCGTTGGTCCTGAGTCCTTGGATGTGGTCAGCGCTCTGAAGATTTATGTCAAAAGGACGGCCCGTCATCGGAAATCTGACTCGCTGTTTGTCCTTTATGATGCCTCCAAGATTTGTCTGCCAGCTTCCAAGCAATCTATTGCTCGTTGGCTCAGGTTGACCATTCAACAAGCCTATATTTTGGCGGCTCTGCCCTTACCGAAGTCGGTGGGGTCTTCCTGGGCGGCTGCCCGGGGTGTATAGGACCTCCAGTTATGCCGTGCTGCAACTTGGTCTGGTTAGAACACGTTTGTTAAATTCTATAGGTTCGATATCTTGGCCAAGGATGACCTTCCATTTGGTCAGGCGGTTTTACAGTGGTCTCAACACTCTCCCACCCATTTGGGAGCTTTGGGACTTCCCCATGGTACTAAAGTATAAGACCCCAGTGTCCACTAGGACATAAGAGAAAATAGGAATTTAATACCTACCGGTAATTCCTTTTCTCCTAGTCCGTAGTGGATACTGGGCATCCACCACAGTGCTTCGTTCCTGCTTACCTGTGTAAGTATTTGGTTGGACCGAGGTTGGGATAGCTGTGCTATCCGGATTAGGTTGGTGTTGCTATCCTCTGTTCTGGTTAGCGCCTTCCTTTCGTTTATGGTTGTTTGTTGGCTTGTTGCGTCACCGCTGTTGTTTTGTTCTTCTCTCATCTTATGTCCGTCACCTTGGGCACAGTTTTCCTAGACTGAGTCTGGTAGTAGGGGCATAGAGGGGAGGAGCTAGCACACACATACACACACTAAAAGTTTTTTAAAGTTCCAGGCTCCAGTGGACCCAATCTATACCCCATAGTACTAAAGTACAAGACCCCAGTATCCACTACGAACTAGAAGAAAAGGAATTACCGGTAGGTATTAAATTCCTATTTTTTCAGAGTCCTGCGCATGCGCTGTAGACTTTGGCACTGTGCCAGAGTCTCTAATGCTCTGTGCGCTAACAGCGGTGCTGCCGGCTACCGGAGAGGAGGGGGCCCACACACAGTCACCGATGGACGCCGGAAAGGTGAGTATAGAAGAAATGGGTGCGGTGTGGGCACCCTTTAAACCGAGGGGCCCGTGTGCTCTGCGCACACTGCACCCATTATAGATACCCCACTGGGGCTGCGATAATTCATTTACCACTGTTAGGATATGAATGGTCATTCCGAGATGATCGCACGTAGCAACTTTTTGCTGCTCGTGCGATCAACTTGACGCCGCCTATGGGGGAGTGTATTTTAGCATAGCAGGGCTGCGATCGCTTGTGCAGCCCTGCTATGCTAAAAAAGATTCCTGCAAAACAAGACCAGGGTCAGACCTACTTACCCTGTGCGACGGATCCAGCGGCGAAGGTCCCAGGATTGACGTCAGACATTCGCCCTCCAAAAGCCTGGACACGCCTGTGTTCGCCTAACCACGCCTGGAAAACGGTGAGTAGACGCCCCAGAACGCCTCCCCGCCGTCAATCTTCTAGCGATCGCCGCTGCAATCACTTTCCACGCTGGCGGCGTCGCTGCCCGATGTTGACCGTCGCCAGGCAATGACATGCGTGCGCATTGCGGGCGCCGCGCAGCCGCAGTCCCGACCCATTCGCTCCGCAGTGAAGCGCTGCGTGCGAACGGGTCAGAATAACCCCCATGGTACGCTCTGTACCTGTCTCCTTCTGTGTATCAGTCTATAGGAGCATCCCCTAGTGTTAGACCTCTAGTGCCAGGAGTCACTCGGAGGCGGAGTTATATGATGTAAGTTCCTGTTTCTCCATGTAGGAGAGTGTGACAGAGACTGAGAGACAGAGTCCTGTGTGTACAAGTGTGCAGAGCTCCGACTGGGAGCAGATCTCAACTCCAGAGACTCACAGTGTTCCAGTGCATGCATCCTAGCTCCAGAGCTGACGTTGAGTCGGGCACTGCATCATCTTCTCTACAGTGGTAGTCAGACTGCATGGCTGTGCAGTCCTCCATGCTTCACCACCACAGACATCTCCTGATAAGTACCACTACCTAATGCTCTTACTTGTGTGATATATGGGCTCCTGATTACCGATATCAGTGTTACATCTGAGTCACCTGTGTACACTAAATAAACCTGCGTTACTGTTTAAGTCTTCAAGTGTGTAGACTGACGTCACTGCACCAGATAGCCCAGTACACTCTGCCAACAACCACAACGTGGAAAACAAACAATTATAATTCTGTTTCAGGTACCACATGATGGTATGGGATCCGTAAAGCAGGAGGTGGTTGGATCCTACTAGCGAAAATAAAATGAGTTGTATTCATAACACACAGTAACAGTTGTAAAAAAAAGAAACTTGTTTATTTCATGTGTAATTCACAAATATTGGGCCTAATTCCAAGTTGATCGCAGCAGGAAATTTTTTAGCAGTTGGGCAAAACCATGTGCACTGCAGGGGGGGGGGGGCAGATATAACATGTGCAGAGAGAGATAGATTTGGGTGTGGTGAGTTTAATCTGCAATCTAAATTGCAGTGTAAAAATAAAGCAGCCAGTATTTACCCTGCACAGAAACAAAATAACCCATCCAAATCCAACTCTCTCTGCAAATGTTATATCTGCCTCCCCTGCAGTGCACATGGTTTTGCCCAACTGCTAAAAAATTTCCTGCTGCGATCAACTTGGAATTACCCCCATTGAACAGTCTTTAGGGGACATGTACTAAGCAGTGATAAAAGTGGAGAAGTGAGCCAGTGGAAAAGTTGCCCATGGCAACCAATCAGCATTGATGTAACATTTAGAATTTGCATACTGTAAAAGTATGCAGAGCAGCTGATTGGTTGCCATGGGCAACTTCTCCACTGGCTCACTTCTCTACTTTTATCACTGCTTAGTACATGTCCCCCTTTATGTATTTTTGTAAATCGTGCATTACAATTTAGTTTTTTTGTTCGCATATAAGGAAGTATATCTAGCAGAAATTATATTTGTAAATATTATCCTGTGTATATGTTTTTTTTTTTGCCAAATGCCAAATTTACATATCGAAATTAATTAATTTCTGAATCTGACTGCAAAATAGTCGTTGTTAAGAATGTTTTTTTTTAGCACCATAAGTACAGTATAAAAGGTTTATGAATTTGGACCACGCAAAGCTACCGGTATTATTACTATACCATAGTGGATGATAAGAAGAGCATTTAGCATTTGAGACTCGGCAATCGATGGCTGGCTTTTGTTTTCTACTGCCATTGTCAAGTGAGCAATGGGATGAGAAGCCTTGTGCATGAGACATGTTAGTATACGTTATTTAATGTGAATAACATTAAATAGGGATTTGGTATGTAGATTCTTCTAATTCATAACTACACTCTTTAAATGGAACAGGAGCACTTTCATTTGTGTGCTACATGCATGGTGTCTAAAGGCCCGTACACACTAGTCGATAAATCGGCCGTTCTCTTGAACGGACGATATATCGCGGGACCGTCGGCCAGTGTGTACGGCCGATACGTCTGTGAACTCCGTCGTTCACAGACGTATCGCGTCGGCCGTGTAGCACAGCCGACGGCCAATATATCTACCGATATATTGGCGCGTCGCTGTGTGTGTACGGGGCGGTCGGCCGACCGCCCGTACACATGCTGCGGCGGCCGGCGGTGATTGACAGCTGAACTGGGCGGGCGTGTGTACACGCCCGCCCAGTTCATGACGTCAGTCCCCGACAGATCGGGCAGTGTGTATGCTGAACACACTGCCCGATCCAAGCATAGATATATCTGCAGATCAATTGATCTGCAGATATATCTATTAGTGTGTACCCACCTGTGTTTGTAATAGGTTGAAGAGCAATTGTCCGTCTCTCCTCTGGTGATGTTCAAGGCCATGACTCTGTGACCTTACATTATACTACCATCTATTTGAATAAACTGTCAATCTTTAGCACTCATATGGATGTCCTATTTAGGGTCCTGTCTGTATGATGGATATGGAAACACACTGGATGCTTGAAGGCCTTGCAGGAAATCGTGACATGTCACAGGTAAGATTTGTTTTCTTGGAAATACAGATGACCTGTCTGCTCAGTGTATGTAGTACAGGGAGATGACTTCAGCCAATCAACTCTAGCAGTTCACTAAGCAGGGCGGTGCACAATCGTCAAGGCGACCCAAAGAACATATGTCCAAAAAATATATTAATCCTTAAAAAGTGATAAAGTGGAGAGTGATAAAGAGTGATAACTGACCAGCCAATCAGCTTCCTAACTGCCATGTTACAGGCTGTTTTTGAAAAATGACAGAAGCTGATTGGCTGGTACTTTATTACTCTTCATAATTCTCCACTTTATCACTTTTTAAGGTTTTTATACATTTGGGCCATACATAGAACCTTTCCCTTCACAGAAGACGGAGGATGAAGTGTTTGGATATATTCTACTTTTATAAGGTTATGGTTATGTGTGGGCCGAAGCATAAACGTACTGTGATTTGTCTAATAACTGCTTTTGTATTTTTCTAGACGGAAGTAGCTCCTCTTCAATAATGGGTATACAGATGAGGGAGGAGGGGTATACATCTTGTGTACAATTGTTTTATTTATTTATTTTTGGGGGGAGGGGGGTTGTTATTATAGAACTTGATCATAGTTTATATATAGATAGATAGAGAGAGCATGAGACAAGCGGCACTCACTTTAAAGTCCAACAATGTGGAGTGCAAGGCCTTATGCACATTCTACAGGAGGACCCTTGCACACTTGGACTGATGGATAAGTAACAGTATGCTATTATGCCCAGTGCTAACAGCTTGTCTATTGCTGGTCTCCTGTTTTTTTCATTGCACAATGCACTTTATGGAGATCTTTTTGTTATAATGAAGGCTATATAAAAGCTATGCTTTGGATGTCACTGGTCTTTTTTGTCGTTTATATGTATATATATATATATATATATATATATATATACACACACAGTATATATATGTATATATATATAGAGAGAGAGAGAGAGAGAGAGAGAGAGAGGATGCACTATTCCACCACTCTCGCCTATTTCTAAATTTGGGGTGCACCACGGTATGTGACCACATTGTTTAAATAGAAATCGCAGGTGTTCTGTCCTCGCTATATTAACTAACAATGATAAACAGTGGAGTTTTAGTTCATGTATTGATCAATGCATTTAAGACTGCAGCCCCTGGCAAGGTACCCCACTATGCTGCAGATCCTACTACTCTATTGCTCAAAATAATTATCATAACAATAGCTATCACATTAGTGTTAAACTTTAGGTATACTCTCTGGTCTAAAGCTCCCAGCAACTTTGCTTATGTAGGTGAGACAGTTACCAACACACCTGTTGTAAAGCACCTAGGAAAACAGGTGACAAAACCTATAATTAAGTTAAAACAGGGTGCATGAGAAAATGTGATCACAAAAAGATTTAAAAAATGAATCTAAGAAACAAAAAGCGCCATTCCTAGATTTGGGTGCAACATGGTATGTGACCACATTGTTTAAATAGAAATAATTTTGAGCAATAGAGTAAGACCTGCAGTAAAGTGGGGTCCCTTGTCGGGGGCTGCAGACTTAAATGCATTGATCAATACATGAACTAAAACTCCACTGTTTATGATTGTTAGTCGATATAGTGAGTGCATAGCACCTGTGATATATATAGAAATGTATAGAAGAAATGTACCAGTACTCCACTTTCACAGGCAAACAGCCTGGGTGCAATCAGTTATCAAGCATTATACTGTACAGTACCTAGGTTTAGTATGACATCTAGTGGAGTGAAAGGAAAACTGCAGAATAGTCACTGCATAGTAACACGTTGCAGCAACCAGAGACTAGACACAAAGTACTTGGCTCATGTATTCTCATAAAAGGGCCCATTCATCATTCCTTAAAGTAGGCGGAAAAATATATTTTTCAACTACTTTCGAAGGAATAAAGTAACGGACCCATTCATTGTAACGGTAACAGAGGAGATATCACCGATAGTTTGGGGCTCTTCATTCACCTGCAGATGATGCAAAATGCTAAATTGTGTTGGAACCTTACAGCTAATTGGATACTGCCCTAAATATCACATCAAAGATCAAATATCTTTGGGCAGCACGGATGGTGAAATGGTTAGCATTCCTGCCTTACAGCATTGAGGTCATGGGTTAAATTCCCACTATGGCCCTAATCAGTGCTTAAAGTGGTTCTAGAGAGGTGGCGGCACAAAAAAGGGTGTGGTCACCCAATAGTATCCCCCAATTCAATTCAATTTACGCCGCACAGTAGCATAATCTTATTCACATTACAACACATAGTAGTGTCCTTCATTCATGTTATGAGACACCTTAGTGTCCCTTATACACAAAGCCCACAGTAGTAGCACCCCAAATACACATAATGCCCACAGCAGTAGTGCCCTTATAAAATGGTCACAGTAGTAGTGCCCCTTATGCAATGCCCACTGTAGTGGTAGCACCCACAGTGGTAGTGCCCCTTATGTAGAGCCCATAGTATTGGTGCCCTTTATGCAGTGCCCTCAGTAGTAGTGCCCCTTATGTCCCCAGAAGTGAGGTCCCTTATGAAGTGCCCCCTATGCAATGCCCTCATTAGTAATGCCCACAGTGGTAATGCCCCATGTAGTATTACCCCCAGTAGAAATGTCCCCAGTAGATGGCCCTAATAAGTGCTAAGATATGTCCCCCAGTAGTTATGCCCCAGTACATATGCCCGCCCTAGAGGCACCGCATACACACACAAAAAAAATAAACACAATATACTCCCCTTAAGCCCCGCTTTTGACCAGTGCCGTCCTTCCTTACCGCCCGCTCCTGGGAACTATGGGAGAGTCGTCATGACGCCTCTCCCATAGCACACTTCCAGAGCCAGAAGATGGAGCTCAGGAGTGAGCTCCTGCCTCCGTTTGCCGCTGTGGGGAAGGAGCCGGGCGCCCGCTGGTAACAAAATCACCCGGCATCTCCCTGCGCACCAGCTGACATCCTGGGTTAGGTGAGCCAGAGGAGGCAGAACTGGTTCCGTCTTCAAATGGAACTGGCGAAATGTAGTTCCGCCCCGTTCCGGCTCACTTTAAACTCTGACACTAACTGTGTGGTGCTTGTATAGTCTCCCTGTACTACGCTGGTTTCCTCCCACACTCCAAAAATATACTCGTTGGTTAATTGGCTCTCAACAAAATGAACCCTAGCATGAGAGAGAGAGAGAGAGAGAGAGAGAGAGAGAGAGAGAGAGTGTACACATGTGGTAGGGAATATAGAGTGTAAGCTCCAGTCGGGCCAAATATTCTCTGTAAAGCACTGCGGAATGTATGTGCACTATGTAAATAACTGGTAATAAATACAGTACTAATAAATAAACATCTATCGCATCATAATCACCCCTTTTAAAATATAACACTATTCCTCTAATCTGCACAATTATTGCTCTAGGAAGACTCGTTTATATCTTACATTAATAACAATAAGGATGGATATTTGGCAAAGTACAACAGGAAAGCGCAAAGGGGGAAATTTATCAAACCATCTAAATAGTGGAGAAGAGGAGGTGTTGCCCATAGCAACCAATAAGCTTCTAGCTAGCATTTATCCAGTACAGTCTCTGTAAAATTAGGCGTCCCTGTTCCTACATATTAGGAAGAACGTCCCTCTGACTCCTCTTCCTCCAACATCGCATGCAAACTCGCTTAAATCTAGCCGAACAAGCATTGTACAACAGAAACCCCTCTGTTATTGGTACCCATTAGTACTGGGGGCCATACTGTGGGTTTTACTGATATACAGGTACAGCCTGCCCACGCCTGATGCTGCCACTTTTCTTTGGGGGGGTTTGCCCATATGCTAAAGTGTAATAATGCAGCCCAGGCCCTCTAGCACTGGAGCTGGTTATTGGTATTATCTGTGATACAGACGCAGCTTACTCTCCAGCCACATTCACAGCCTGGTTTGTATGATGCACATATTTTAGGATGTGTGCAACTCTAAGTACAGACGTAGAAGGCGTAGAGTAGTAGCATGGGGGGAAGTGACAATGTAACTGCTTCCACCATGGACCTGATTCAGATGTGGTAGGAGGAGCTCTCACTGCTGCTTACAAGGAAGCAACAGTGGTGGGTGTGGTATGAGTTGCCAGAGGCTGGTTCCCCGGCGGCTAGCATACCGGTGCCGGGATCCCGACCGCCGGCTTGCCGACCACGGGGCGAGCGCAAATGAGCCCCTTGCGGGCTCGATGGCGCGAAACGCATGCCACGCTATTCTCCCTCCAGGGGGGTCGCGGACTTCCGAGAGGGAGAAAAGGTGTCGGTATGCCGGTTGTCGGAATTCCAGTGCCGGTATACTGTGCGCCGGGATCCCGACAACCAGTATACTGAATAGCACTTGCAGTGGTAGCTCTAATATGGAAATGCAGCAGGGGGGTCACGCCTCCGGCGGCATTACTGATCTGAGCTGTGTCCAACGACGCAGCAACGGATCAACTGTGACACCATCGACTGGCTGTGGTGGGTTGTCACAGGTCCAAGCAAGAGGTCAGAAAATCTCCACCCTTGGATGGACATCCTGACCCATTCATGTTCCCAAACAGCATCAGATTGTCAGTCACTGACAATCACCGAATACGATCGGCACGCAGTGAGTGCAAACGCCCCTGCCTGATTGGGCGGTGCAGGGATAACGGGGGTGGGTCGATGGGTTTTTGGGGTGGCTGCATGACGTCACACACAGCCGCTCCAATGAGAAAAATGGCAGCTGACCGTCTGCATACGCAGCCTAGCTGCGGATTCAGGGGGTCATCCACGGTTGCAGTGACCGCAATAAAATTGCACTTGCAGCCGCCATGCTGGGTGGGCTTGCCAGGCAATGGGCAGCCCCCAGCACGTGGAAGAAAGGATTGCAGATTCTGCTTTTTATTACAATCTGCAATCTGTACTGAATAACCCCCATTATTAGCTAAATCATTAGACTGAAGGGATACAGGGGTGATTCAGAGATGATCGTAGATGTGCTAAATTTAGCACATCTACGATCAGTTACTCAGACATGTGGGGGGACGCCCAGCACAGGACTAGTCCGCCCCGCATGTCAGGCCCCCCCCCCCCCCCGCATAGCGGCAATGTTTTCGCATGCGCCAAGTAGCTCCCTGCCTGCGCAGCCTAGCTGCACTTGCAGGAGGCTACCTGCCGCTTTCTAGGTCGCAGCGGCTGCTTGTGACATCACGCAGCCGCCGCAGCCCGCCCCCACAGCGGTCCGGACATGCCTGCATTGTCCAGACCGCGCCCCGCCAACAGCATTCTAACGCCGTTGGCACGCCCCCTTCTGCCATGCGACCGCAGACAGTGGCGATCGCAGCCCTGAGATACTTTCGCATCTCAGTGGGCCTCACGGGGTGCACCCGCTGCGAGATCACACTCCCCAAAGGGCTTCAGACTGCGATCACTGCCGTTGCACTGATTGGGTCTCACATTGTATATGGAGAAACTCTGTCCTGGCATTATTGGAATATGAAATCCTGGTGGTCGTGATGCCGGCAGTCACATGACCGACAGCACATCCTGACAGTGAATATCCTGACTTCGGAGGTTTAAGTATTTCTACCCTAACCCCTGGGGGGTGGCGGCTACAGCTAAGCCTTTGGGGGTGGAGGCTACCGCTAAACACCCCCCTAGTGCCTAATGCTAACTCTCTCCCAACAATCCCTAACCCTGAGCTCCAATACTTACCTTTAGGATGTCGCTATCGGTGATTCGGTGTCGGTTTCCTGAGTGGTGTCGGCATTCTGGCGTCGGCCACATGACCGCCGGGAAGCTGAACGCATCCTACATACTTACCACTACTATAATTTATGAGGAAAAGTCTAATGATGATGACTGGAATGAGCAATCCATGCAGAAAAGCACAACCCAGCATTCCAAGTATAATCCAATTACCACTGCCGTGTCATGTCTCACAGCCATGTGTAACTATGGACAGTGCTGCTTTGCTGAACACAACATTCTCTGACAGCCTCAAGTACATACATTCATTTTTATATAGCGCACACATATTACACAACAGCTTACAGAGAATATTTGTCCATTGACATCAGTCCTTGCCCTAGTGGAGCTTGCAATCTATATTCTCTACACTATGGTTACAGTTTATTGTCTGTTTGTGAGACTAATTAACCTACCAGTAAGATTTAGGTGTTTTTTTTTTTTGGGGGGGGGGGGGGGAGAAATCCATGCACACACAGGGAGAACGAGCAGATATGGTCTTAGTGGGAATCAAGCCCATGACTCCAGGGGGGCTGCACAGTTGCACCACAATTAACATCGGGAGGCAGCAGTGTAAACCATGAAGCCAAAAACTGACTTGTGAAACGTCACATACGTATAACTGATCTTTTGTGATATCACCTCTGAGACTGGCAGTTCCCTCTGACAGTTTGGCAGCTTTGCCTAATATTCTCTCAGCTCTTACTTATAGGTTGGCAGCTCTTTTTGCAGGACAGGCAGCCTTTTCTGTAAATTTGGCAGCTTTCCCCATCAATAATATATTTTCCTCTGCGAGGTGCTTTATACTTTTGTGACACCGTATAAACAAGCGATAATAATAATTACATACAGTATAGAGAGCGTTGTAAGTATCAATACAAAGTACGGAAAGCATTCTAATGACCAATATATGTTACAAGATTCTAATCATTCTAGTTGCCTGTAACGTACAAGGGAAGTTACATGATGTATGAAGTATAAGGATAAATACAGCACCGCCTGTGTACAAGCAAATAAGCTCTTTTGAAGCTTAGTAAATAGGATGCAGTGTTATTTAGCCTAATGTAGCCTAATGTTATTTAGCCTAATGTCTCTGTTATCTCCTGTGTGTAGCTGTTGTTAAATAAGCCCTGCTAACAATATAATGCATATACTTCCATTTCTGCTTGATTTTAAAGGGACTTCAGGGGCTGCTCCAGGGAAGGAGCTCAGTGGCCGCTGAGCAGCTACAGCCGTCTCCTCTCTCTCATTAGGGGTCATTCCGAGTTGATCGCTCGCTAGCTGTTTTTAGTAGCCGTGCAAACGCTATGCCGCCTCCCACTGGGAGTGTATTTTAGCTAAGCAGAAGTGCGAACAAAAGGATCACACAGAGGCTACAAACTAATTTTGTGCATTTCAGAGTAGCTTCAGACTTACTCAGCGCTTGCGATCACTTCAGACTGTTATGTTAAGTTCCTGTTTTGACGTCACGAACACGCCCTGCATTCGCCCAGCCACGCCTGCGTTTTTCCTGGCACTCCTGCGTTTTTCCAAACACTCCCTGAAAACGGTCAGTTGACACCCAGAAACGCCCACTTCATGTCAATCACTCTGCGGCCAGCAGTGCGACTTAAAAGCTTCGCTAGACCTTGTGTGAAACTACATCGGGCGTTGTGAAAGTACGTCACGTGTGCGCATTGCGCCGCATACGCATGCACAGCGAACATTTTCAGCTAGCGATCAACTCGGAATGACCCCCATTGCCCAATGTGTGCTGCTATACAGTGGCCAGCAGGTAGGGGGGATTGCACTGATCACTCCTCCCATGCCTCAGTAGCTGAAACGGGCCTCTCCACCCGGCCAAGTAGTACCCACTCCCCCCCCTCGGCACTCCTGTTTGCGGTTGAGTTGCTGTTGATTTCTGCATTCTGTAATAGATCTGCCCCTATTTTGCTTGCTAAGTAGGTACAGATGTACCGACAGATGGATCATGAATGTGCAGTGGTAGATTTCCCACTATGCACGAAAGGTATGTGCCTAGGGGTGCCACTTGCTGGGGGCGCCACAGCGGGTCACCTATATCATACCCCTTGCACAGTTGCAAGATCACCCACTCTCTGCATGCGCAGGAGAACATTGTTGTTCAGTACAGAATTGAGTACTAGTTGTTATATATATGTGCCCCGTGTTAATAATTTGTTTAAAACACAAAATATACAGCACTTAATGCAAGGGACTCAAACTCTAAACCTCATGTGCTATAGTCACACACACATGTGCTATTTGTGGGGGGATGTCGTGCCTAGGGGCAGCATGATAACTAAATCTGCCCCTGGGTATGTGCAGTAGGTCACTTTTGATCTCGGCCATGCACTCCTAAATTAACTACAGAATAAGAAAGTCCAACTTTTTTTTTTTTTTTAAAGTGTCAAACATTTTCTTATCAAAAAGCTGAATCATACATTTTAGTCAGCTCATCACTTATAGGTAAAATCTCCCTTAACTCAAAATAATATGTTTTCCATTGGTCTAGCAAGAGCAGAGAGCATGACTAATGAGAACAAGGCAGATATACTGGTATGTGTTTTTTTCCCCCTTATGCCCAGTCCCAGCGGGTGTCACCTTTCACTGGGCATCCAGCCCCGCAGTCACTAGTATTATTTTCTTTTGAAACCAGTAGGTTATAAACCCCGGCTCTGTGTAATGCAGCTGGCTGGGGATTTGCTTCCATTAGAAATTAAATTCGAGAGATTTCCGTGTTGTACAAACAGGCCGAGATCAGCAGCAGTGATCCTGGCAAGTGTTATTCTCCTGGACATAATTTAGAGGCTGCTCCAGTGTTTGTGACATAACTCTGCTTGCTCTACCAGTTTGCTCCCTGAATTGTGCTGAGTGCACAGATGAATCATATTATGGTTTGTGCAGCACCTGTGATCTTATCCCCGCCATCTCTGAGCGCTGCAGAATGAGGAAAAGATTGGAAACACATGTGCTTCTCCATTTAGGACGTGAGGCGAGGTTAGCTAAGGTTTTGTTTTGTACCCATTAGGATTATTTTCTAGCGTTCAACTGTCATTAGACCTGTACTCCGGGAAGAAAGATAAATAAAATATATATAAATACGCTCGGGATTGTAACCGTATCCCGTGCAACCGGACACTTAAGAAATGATACGGAGGTATACCCAAAGGTGATTAATGAGATTGCCCGTCTATATGCGAGCACTGTGACCCTGAAAAGAAATACTCTTTTGCTGCGCCTGTGTTTGTCAATAAACTAATCAATCTCAAATAAGATGAACCTGGAACTAATAGTGTGGGAACACGTTCACCACTATAAGGAGATATGCGATACTCCTATGGGATATAGCCAAATGCAAAGAATTAATAGAGGCGCTCATGAAATCCACACACCATGTTTTCACAGTTTCAAAAACAACCAAAGAATCAATTAATTTAATAAAAAGTATATATATTTATTATTCACAATAATTGATAAAAATACCCTCTAATATAGATAATTATTAATAATAACTCTCTAAATTACCACATACATATGTTTAGAAGTATATAGAATTACATAAATTGTCTAAGCTATAACCATTATTATGTGTAGCATTCAAACTTCCACTGAACTAGATGATTTAAAACATGGGTCTTCAACCTGTGGCCCTTCAGCTGCTCTGAAACTACACATCCCAGCATGCCCTGCCACAATTTTGCTATTAAGGTATGCTAAGACTGAGGCAGGGCATGCTGGGATGTGTAGTTCCACAGCAGCTGGAGGGCCGCAGGTTGAAGACCCATGATTTAAAAGTTCACAGTGTAACGATATGTTACAGTCCTTTAGAAACACTGTTGCTAAAATGTTGAATATAGTTCCAGGATATGACACAGTGGCTGTACGTTTTAGAACTGAGCTTCAATAAAGATTAGTGGCATAAATTGACGGTGTGGAATGAAAGAATTATCTCTCCAAAGGGGCTGGTGAACCCGAGCGTCCCCGGGTGAGTCCAGAATTTTGCCCGGTGAATTGTGCAACTGGAGGGTACGTGGTGTGTATGGATATATCCACTAGCCGCTAAATTTTGCCCAATTAGCCTGCTATTGAGCATCCGGTGTATACCGTGCAGACAGGGGCGGGCGGCGGACGTAAAGCCGTTAGATGAAAAAGCCGACCACAGAGATCAGGCTGCGCTGTGGTATTTCCTTTCGGACTGCCTGGACGTGCACCGTCCGCCGACAGTCAGTAGTATGGAGGATGATAAGGCCGGTAATTGCCGCTGTACAGATCCCACAGTTCGATTAAGTGCCAATGGGTGGTCGCCCGTCACTGCCGCTGATGAGATGCAGGCAGGGAAAACTGCGTCCCAAAACTACCTGGAAAGGTGTTCAGTGTAAAAACGTGGGGGAGGAGTCCTGACGCGTTTCGTCACGTGACCCGTGACTTTTTCAAAGATGACTCCTGTTTCCAAAGTGCATAGTATTTAAAGGGCTCTTAATTAAGCCTACACATGTGGGTTTAATCAGTTTAATAATACACAAATGCTTGCACATATATTTGTACTTGCTTCTTCGGTTGTTTAAATGATATTGATATCTCGGATCATATATAGACATTTATAAATAAAAATGAACTTATCTTTCTTCACATACATATTTCAAAAAAACCTTAAATAAAATAATTTCATCTAACGGCTTTACGTCCGCCGCCCGCCCCTGTCTGCACGGTATACACCGGATGCTCAATAGTAGGCTAATTGGGCAAAATTTAGCGGCTAGTGGATATATCCATACACACCACGTACCCTCCAGTTGCACAATTCACTGGGCAAAATTCTGGACTCACCCGGGGACGCTCGGGTTCACCAGCCCCTTTGGAGAGGTAATTCTTTCATTCCACACCGTCAATTTATGCCACTAATCTTTATTGAAGCTCAGTTCTAAAACGTACAGCCACTGTGTCATATCCTGGAACTATATTCAAAATTTTAGCAACAGTGTTTCTAAAGGACTGTAACATATCGTTACACTGTGAACTTTTAAATCATCTAGTTCAGTGGAAGTTTGAATGCTACACATAATAATGGTTATAGCTTAGACAATTTATGTAATTCTATATACTTCTAAACATATGTATGTGGTAATTTAGAGAGTTATTATTAATAATTATCTATATTAGAGGGTATTTTTATCAATTATTGTGAATAATAAATATATATACTTTTTATTAATTTAATTGATTCTTTGGTTGTTTTTGAAACTGTGAAAACATGGTGTGTGGATTTCATGAGCGCCTCTATTAATTCTTTGCACTGTGACCCTGATACCTAGGGTGAGATTTATTAAATCTTGCAGAGAGATAAAGTGGAGAAGTAGCCCGTAGCAACCATTCAGCTGTCATTTTGCAGGCCGTGATAGACAAATGATAGCTAGCAGCTCATTGGTTAGTATGGGCATCTCCACTTTATCTCTTTACAATATTTGGTAAATCTCCCCCATAGACAGCGCCCCTATGGTAAGAAGTGAGTTGATCACTAATGCAATCCCTTTACTTCTCCTTTGGAACCTGTAGTCTGCTCTCCACACAGTTACTAGTGGGGAATGCCTCTCTCTTTGACTGTTGCGGAATATACCCATAGGCTACAATGGCAACCAAGGCCAAGCTCCGGTAATCATAGGTGTGCGCAGGGGGGGTGCCTGGTGCGCACAGGCACCCCCTAATGTCTGGCACCCCGATCTCACATGCTTGATGCAGCGATCGCCGAGCAGGCTGATTACTGTCCCCTCTGCGCTGCACCCTGTCAGGACCTCATTACCGACCGGACGCCTGGGTTAATCTAGGGTGCCACTTACACCGGCTTTCAAATTCCCAGCTCCACCTCCATGTACAAAAACAGTGTGACGTAACGTTATTAAGTCATGCTGCTCGCATACCCACCACATACACACATCTCTCTGTCTATGCTGTGCCAACGCCAGCCGCTGATGAGGAGCAGCATGCAGCCAGCGTTCCTCTTAGGAAGACAAATTCAATACTGGCAGGCAGTCGGCAGCAACATTGACACGTCACTCGTTTTTCCAGCAGCGGCAATACTAGTCTGCGACTGTCATTGTCAGTGAGTGACTGACTTGTAAGTAAGCTGTTGCAGCTTGCAGGGGAAAGAGAGGGGGAGCCAGACCAGGCTGAGTAGGAGCACTGTAATTGCAGTGAGTGCCATCAGGGGTGTTTGTTTGGTGCACACCGCAACATCTGACAATGTATCTGCTTTATTAGGATTGGTACAAAGGTGGATATTATATGCGTTGACCATCAATAGATGGTGCTAGACACGCCCAAAAGGCGGTGCTAGACACACCCCTCCGACGGTGCACCCCCTAATAAAATGTGCTGCGCACGCCAGTGCCGGTAATGCATCACAATCTGGAGCTTAGCAACTTTGGCACAAAAGCAACCTGTCCCTGCATCTATTTTGTAAAGGGTTAGGGGTCTATTTACTAAGCCTTGGATGGAGATGAAGTGGACGGAGATAAAGTACCAGCCAATCAGCTCCTAACTGCCATGCCACAGGCTGTTTGGAAAATGACAGTTAGAACCTGATTGGGTGGTACTTTATCTTCGTGCAATTTATCTCCACCCAAGGCTTAGTAAATAGACCCCTTAGGGGGACATTTATTAAGCAGTGATAAGAGCGGAGAAGTGAGTCAGTGGAGAAATTGCCCCATCAACCAATCAGCTGCTCTGTATCATTTTATAGTATGCAAATTATAGATGTTACTTCAGTGCTGATTGGTTGCCATGGGCAATTTCTCCATTGGCTCACTTCCCTGCTCTTATCACTGCTTAGTAAATGTCCCCCTATATAATCACCAGCCTGGTATTCCGCATGGCACAGATGTGTGTGCTGTCTGTAAATTAACGAGGGTTAAGTTAAAGTTTGCAAAATGGCGCCCTTCTGACTCATCATGTAACTCACAGAAATAATAATGTGGCACGCTGTCATCCAGCAGCTAAGGGGTTAACAAACTGACCTCTCCACTACTTAAAGTGGCCAGCCTCTAAGAAAGCTTGTGAATTTGTTTTAGAACGTCAGCATTAAAAGTGCTTATAAATACAGAATGTAAATGTTACAATAAGATACAGATTGTGCTCCCATGCAAAACTTTAAAGCAAAAAAAAAAAAAAAAAGCTGAAATAAAACAGAGAAACTTGCATGGGATAATGGAGAATAAATGTAGTCTGTCCCCTGAGACTGGAGGATAAGATGATTCATACCGGCTTTCAAGTTTTCCTGGAATAAGAATAAAAATAAAAAGTTTATGTGTATTTCAAGCTCCTCTGTTTGGAGTCAGGTGATAGGGGACTTCCAGTGTCACTGGGAGCAGCCTCCTTGGACAAGGTACGTGCGCAATATGGGATTAGCAAATAGGAAAATCTATTTTTTTTAAACAATTAACACCTATCAGTCATTAAAGTTTTCTCTTCTTTCTTGACACGTCTCTATAAATTAAGCTGCTAAGCCCCACAGTATATAGGGGGGTCATTCCGAGTTGATCGCTAGCTGCCGTTGTTCGCAGCGGAGCGATCAGGCTAAAAATCAGCATTTCTGCGCATGCGTATGCACCGCAATGCGCAGGCGCGTCGTACAGGTACAATGAGCATTGTGGGTTTGCACAGAGTCTAACGAACATTCCTGTTGCACAGACGAACGCAGGAAGATTGACATGAAGTGGGCGTTTCTGGGTGGCAACTGACCGTTTTCAGGGAGTGTTTGGCAAAACGCAGGCGTGGCTGGGTGTTCGCTGGGCGGGTGTGTGACGTCAAAAGCCATCCCTCCATCGTTAGAATCAACGCACACGAAGAATAACTACAGGGCTGGTCTTGTTTTGCACAAAAAGATTTTGCAGGCGCTCTGCTGCACAAGCGTTCGCACTTCTGCAAAGCGAATATACACTCCCCAGTGGGCGGCGACAATGCGTTTGCATGGCTGCTAAAAACTGCTAGCGAGCGATCAACTCGGAATGACCCCCATAGTCCACAGTTCTCACACATGCTTTGTTCCATTCTGCTTCCAACTGGGTAGTGTAGCTGCAGGGTTGTTGCCAAAGATGGCCCCTTAGTCTTGCTTTATTGTTTTCAGGACTCCTCTGATTCCCTACCTGGCGCAATACAGTTCTCCACTTTGGGCCTTCAACCTCTGTCACATTCTTCCTCCAAGATAGTATATCACATGGGTGATACTCAAACCACCTTATCACACCTGGAGCTGCCAATTTACTGCCTGGCATGTCTCCGCTGGCCAATCATCACATGATTCCACTGTCCAATCCTAATGTAGCACGCCCTATTTAAACCATTCCCAAGCACCTGCTCATTGCAAGTACAACTCGTCTTCAAGGTAATCCTGGTCCTTGTGTGTCAGTTGCCGTTCTCTGTCTCCTGTGCTCCTTACTCTACAGAGTGCTTTCTTCTCTTTCGCCTACAATCAGTCCAGTGTTCAGTGCCTAACAACTCAACAGCAGGATCCTTCTCCAGTCTCTGTCTGCTGTAATCAGTGCTTATCCATCACACCAATGTGCTGACGCCTTCTATACTACCTGTGCTACCATCTACAGTCTGCTATCTACAATAGCCTTCTGCATGCAGTCTTCAACACTACTGCCAATTATCTGTGTACAGATATGATGCTATTGACTCTCTCCAAATGTTTAGGTGCCATAGCGGATGCACATGTCCCAAGTGTGTTAATGTAAAACCCGGGGTTGGCAGGTATGTCTAAGTGATTAAGAGAGGTATCACAGGTATTGGGTGGCTATGTGATGGACCACTAAAATGTTGCTCCCCGTACCTTGTCCTGCAGTACCATGTTAAGAGAGGTAGGATAGATTGATAAAAAACAGGAGTGAGTCTTAAATCGCTCAAAAACTCTTCGGCCCCTGGCCAGGACGGGCTCCCAGCATTGTATTATAAGAAATTCAAATTGTCCCTTACACCCTTCCTGAAAGATTCTTCAATGATATTTTGTCTGGATCCCCTTTTGATAAAGCCACTACTACAGCAGAGATAGTTGTTATTCCAAAGCCCGACCGAGACCCTACTAGTAATTATAGGCCTATTTCGTTGTTAAACTCAGAATTAAAATAATTAGCAAAAATTTTGGCCAACCGCCTCGCTTGGGTGATATCTCATCTGGTCCATCCGGACCAGGTCGGATTCATGCCGGGTAAACAAGCCTATGACAATATTAGAAGAGCTGTGGATACTATCCAATTTATTAATATCTCTACAATCTCCTCTTTGGTCATGGGTTTGGACGTGGAAAAAGCCTTTGATCGCATATCCTGGTTGTACATGAATAGGACTCTGGCCCAATATGGTTTCAAGGATAATTTTTTAGCGGGAATTAATTCACTATACCACTCTCCCACGGCCCGTATATTGGTTAAAGGCTGCACTTCTCAGCCTTTCACGATACACAATGGCACTAGACAGGGATGCCCCCTTTCCCCCCTCATTTTTGCCCTCATGGTGGAACCTCTAGCCTCCAAAAGACGTTGTAGTTCGGATGTCTCAGGTATAACTGTAGGATCAGATGAATACAAAATATCCTTGTATGCGGATGATATTCTCTTTACTATTTCTAATCCACTCATATCCCTCCCCAATCTATTACAGATTTTGCAGGATTTTGGTGATATCTCCAACTTCAAAATTAATAACTCGAAGTCTGAGGTTTTAGACTTCCACCTTTCCAATCCGCTTAGACAATCCTTGGCCTCGAGTTTCTCTTTCAAATGGAAACAACTACATATGAAGTATCTGGGGATTTTCCTAACTAAAAAACACTCCCAACTTTTGGCTTCCAATTATCCTAGGCTTATTAACTCGATATCGTCAGATCTCACAAAGTGGTCGGGGCATTTTATCTCTTGGACAGGCAGAGCGAACGCACTAAAAATGAAACATTTTACCCCGTCTGCTGTATCGCTTTCAAGCCCTGCCAGTTACAATACCCTCACACGTTTTTATAAATCTACAGAAAAAGCTGTCTTTGTTCCTGTGGGCTGGCAAGAGACCTAGGGTACGACTTAAAACTCTGTTTAATGGAGCCAATGAGGGTGGTTTAGGTGTACCGAATTTGAAGCTTTATTACTATGCAGCTCACTTGTCACAGGCCATTCAATGGCATGTCGACATCTCCACTAGACGATGGGTTCAGCTAGAATCTGCACTAACACAGTTGACCTCAGTCTCCACCTTGCTTTGGATCCCCCGAGCGCAGAGGCCTTCCACTCTGTCTCGTTTCCCATCTATTACACTTACTCTCACTCTATGGGATAGGCTTTGTAAGGCTTATTCCCTGCTCTCCTCCTCTCCTACGCTATTCCCCTTATGGGATAACCCGCATTCCCTGAGGGTGGGGGCCAGCATAATTTTAGAAATTGGAAGACTCATAGCTTGCTGTTTATTAAGGATATTGCCCTCTTACGGGGATTCCCAACTTTTGCTGCCCTATAGGACAAATTCAATTTACCGCACCAATGTTTTTTCCAATATTTGCAGCTGCGTAGCTTTCACTCTTCTTGGTTTCAGAGAGTTGGAGTATGGTCTGGGTCTGCCCTAGAAAGGCTCTGTCTATGTCGACCGCTGTCAAAGGGACTTATCTCTACGCTATACCAGATGATGCTTACACATAGACTTCCCCCTTTTGCCAAACATGAGGTTGCGTGGGAAGCGGATATCCGGGAACAACTAGGTCCTGACACGTGGATCCAAATTAGACGAAGTCTGGTGGCCTCCGCCACTGCAGTGAGAAATAGAGAAAATTCATATAAAATTTACGCTCGATGGTATTTGGTCCCATCTCGCCTGAAACATATATTCCCGACTGCTTCGGGTCTCTGTTGGAGGGGATGTGGGATGGAGGACACCCTGCTCCACATTTTTTGGGAATGACCAAGTATTTCACCTCTATGGCTAGCTGTTAATAGGCTGATCTTTAACATCACTAAAACTAGGGTTCCCTTTACCCCTTCCTTTTTTCTATTCCCTCAAGAGATCCGTGGTATGGAGAAAGCAGATCAGAGGCTAATCTGGCACATTACTAGTGCGGTGAAGTGCAAGATTGCTTTCCACTGGAAGTCTGCTACTATTCTGTCCATAGCTGCCATTACCATGACTATATGGAACACGTATCAGATGGAGTTTTTATCTAGTATAGTGAATAGATCTTCCACTTTCTCTAAAACATGGGCTGGGTGGCTGAGTTTTCATGACGCTCCTCCCCCTTTCACTTTTGGTCTGTAAAGAGACAAGGTTATGTAAGTCTTTCTGTTTTTCCTTTTTTTTATTTGTCTGAGGTCTATTGAAGTGTTTTTGCTTGATACTTGTTCCACAAGAAAAACGTATTTCTCTTGGTGTAAAAGATTATGCCTATATACAATTTTGTCTGTACCCCCTCGGAGTGTCATTGCACATCCCCCCTTCTCCCCCTCCCCTTCTCTTTGTTGTCTTCTTTCTGTTAATTTTTTATATTGCAATCTTGTTGAAATGTCATTGCTGTATTATAACAAAAAAATTTCAATAAACTGTTCTTAAAAAAAAAAAAACAGGAGTGAGTCAGCAAATCCAATAGGATGTCTTTTATTGAGCTGCAGTGAACTCTGGATTAGAGATGATGAAATGGTAGTAAATTTGGACAATCACAAAAAAAGAAGAATTTGGAATATAAATGTAGAACAAAGAAAAGACAATTTGGCTACAGATTACACCACAAAGGAGCATTCAATATGCAAAAGACAATTAATTGGAATCACAAAAGAATGGCAGAATATTATTGGAATCACAGATGAACATATTAATACGAATCACAGATACTGGCATACAATAACTGGAATCATATAATGTGGTAATGAGGAGAGTGATGAAAAATACAATTAACAATAATCAACACTACTGTCTAGCTTACCTTAGCCAAGGTATTTCACTCTACACCAGCACTTAACATTGGAGCTCAGATAGAAGTCTACTGTGCCACAGTATCTCTCTTGGGAATTGGCATACAAATAAAAGGGGATAATCCTGGTTGTTATCAAAGTCAATTGTTAACAGTTATATACAAAATATGCAAAGAGGATGTAACTAGCAAAGGAATGGTATTGTCTCTCAACAGTTACAATTTACTTAGCAATGAGAGTCTTTTCCAATGAAGCAGACACTGTCTCTTTTCCTGCTTACAGGGTTGTACACAAACTTGTCAAAAACTCAGTCTCTCAAATTAAATGTCTGTACTTGCACTGATACCACAACTCAGTTTTACTGAACCTCATAGTCTCAATGTGGTTGAGGAAAGGGTTGAGTCAATAAACTCCTTGCATTGCTTAGCTGCCAGAATTATGGCGTTACACTAACTAATTTAAGTAATGTGGTGTTATGCTGTCCACCCCCTTTATTTCACAGTTATGGATAGGGGTCCCTTAACCTGGTTATCAAGCTTGCCCAAGGCTCTTGTGGTTTTGTACTCACTCAGACCCTCTTAAGCGGAGGTGTTCACTTTTTCAGCCAGTCCTTAATGGCTCCTTTCAGTCCCAAGATGGCCGCAGTGCCTGCGGCTCTCCTCATGCCTGGCGGTATCCGGTCCCCGGCGGCATCTCAACACCTGCTCAACTGGCACTTTTCTCCCTAGCGCACCCTGCTGCTCACATTCTGCAGAGCTGCCTTTCACCGCACAGCATCCCATAGTTGTCACTTGGTCTCTCTCTCTTTGTTCCCGCTCATCTCCACGTGCAGCAAGCGTTCACCTCCTCTCACTTTCACCACTGCTCCACCTCCTTCTTCCCACAAGGCTCTACTCTCCCAGGCTGCCCCTGACCAAAAAAGTACAAGTACAATAGAAAAAAGAACTGTGTGAGTGCGTGTCACGAACCGATCTCTCACCTCTGTGGGTTCTGGGGTCCATCCGTTGCCAGTGCAGTTGCTCGCGGTGCTGTGCGGCCATGTGGGGATGCGGCGTGGTCAGTGGCACAGGTGATGCAGTTCCTGGGAGCTGGGAGTGCGGGGACCAAATGGCCAAAGGCACCGCAGTGTGTCTGCAGTATAGGAGGCGGCCATGTTGGAGACCAAATGAGCACCAGAGAGCACTTGTGAAACACCTGTGGGTAAGTGTTAGCCAATCCCGTGCTTGTGCTGCCTTTAAGTAGGCTGGGATTATGTTACTCTGAGCCAGTGCTTTGTTGTTTCTACTCTATGCCCTAGCTCTGTACTCTCTCCGTGCATTCCCATGTGATTCCCGTGGTTCAGATATCGCCTCCACTCCCAGAGGTCTGCCTGCAGCCTTCACTGCTAAAGATCCACCAGCTCCCTGCTGTGCTGTCAGTCAATCGCTCTCCCAGTGACAAACAAGTGGATTTCCAGAGTCTTGTGAGAGGTTACCCTGTCTGCCTGCTTCAATCACACAGCCTTTGGAGGATTCTACTAAATTCAGGTGTTCATTTGTTCAGCTCTAAACTTAACCCATTCATCACCATTGTCATCTGCTGCAGTTTCACAGTGCTGTGTTATCTTCAGAACTCGCAAGTAACCCATTTCAGTATTGTATTTTCATTGTTGCTGCAATCAAGGACAATTCTTCACAGCCTTTCAGTTTAATCTTTAAGCTTCAGTACAAGTCTCTACAGTTACTCATTTATGTCTGCAATATCCAGTTAACCCTCCTTACAGTTTGGCAGCAATCATTGTTTCTTTTGGACAATTCATCATTCATGCACAAGCCTATTTAAAAACTCAGTTTTATGAACATTTCCTCAATGTATCTTTAAGACTGTTCCTGCTTATCATTCTACCACTCTATGCAATAAGTCAGTATATATATATATATGGTGATTAATAACTTGTCATTTAACTCCTTACTGGAATTGTTGCCTCTAATAAATATATGAAACGGAACTTTCTTCGTCCTCCCTGCTTTTCTCATACCCCAGCACCTTCACCTTCGGTTGGTCCAGGGTTAACGGATTCACAAAAACACTCGGCCCTGACAGTAAGCACTGGCCACATTGATCCGTCGGGTGACCAATTCGCAGGAGGCGGTGCTACGACAAACATCCTTTCCCGTCTGGAGAATCAGGAGTCTGTACAGACACAAATAGTTCAGTTTATGCAAACTATGGCAGATCGTTTGGAGGTTCTTCATACGACTATAAAGACACCTCAAGTCCAAGTTGCAGCTCTGGTGGTTTTGGCTACCACAACGGTTTCTCCAGTGACGTTGCCTATGTCCCTTTTGCAGTTACCCTCTCCAAGTAAGTTTGACGGGACCCCAAAGCTTTGCAGAGGATTTCTGAACCATTGCGAGATCCAGTTCGAACTATTGTCCGCTAGTTTTCCATCAGCCCATGCTAAGATCGCATATATTATTGCCCTCCTGTCCGGTCAGGCCTTGAAGTGGGCGTCGCCACTGTGGGAGAGGGAAGATCCTATTCTCTCTAATTATAAAGAGTTCGTATCATCCTTCCGGAGAATCTTCGATGAACCAGGTAGAACCACCTCAGCATTTTTGGAGATTCTCCGTTTACGTCAAGGTTTCCATCCTGTCAGTCAATATATTATTCAGTTTCGCACGTTGTCTTCAGAGTTAAACTGGAATGAGGAGGCCCTGGTCGCAGCATTTTGGAATGGACTTTCAGAAAAAATTAAGGATGATTTAACCATTCGTGATGTGCCAACTAAGCTGGATGAATTGATTTCTATCTGTAATAAACTCGATTTACGCTACAGAGAGCGATGTTTAGAGAAATCCAAGACAGAGCGATCTAGTCTGCGCTATCGTCCTAGACCTCGACAAGATTCTTCATCTCAGTCTCCTGTAATGACAGAAGAACCTATGCAGATCGGGCGCTCTCGCCTCACAGAGGAGGAACGAATTCGTCGTCGACAGGATAACCTCTTCATGTACTGCGGGTTCTCCGAACATTTAGTTAAGTCTTGTAAACTCTGGCCGGGAAACTCTCGCAACTAGCTTATTCAAGAGAGGTTAAGCTAGGAGTTTGGCATCACATTCTGGGAAAGAGCCGACTTTGCCTATTCGTTTAGAAGTTCAGCGTTCTACAGTTAAAGTTTCAGCTCTCCTAGATTCCGGTGCAGCCGAGAACTTCATCACCTCAGCCTTTGTCATACGATCTAAAGTTCAAACCATGCCTCTGGAAGTAGCAGTTGCTGTTACAGCAGTGGATGGAAGTCGAATTCCAGACGGCATAATTACTCATCGAACCGTATGTCTCAAGATGAAAGTAGGTGTGCTCCATTCCGAATATATTTCCTTCCTCGTGATTCCCAAAACCTCTCATGATGTGATACTTGGATTACCTTGGCTGCAGAAACATAATCCACAATTTAATAGGCAAACCATGGAAATTCTTTCGTGGGGTGAATCTTGTACCGAGGACTGTTTAGCTTCAATTATACCCCTCCGGTCAGTTAGTCTTCCCGAGTTACCCTCAGTCTATCAATCTTTTGTGGATGTCTTCAGTAAACAAGCGGCAGACTCCTTACCCCCTCATCGCGAATGGGACTGCCCAATCGTTTTGGTGCCGGGCAAAACACCTCCTAGGGGGCGAATTTATCCGCTGTCCATCCCAGAGACTCAAGCTATGTCTGATTATATACAAGAGAATTTAACCAAAGGATTTATTAGACCATCTTCTTCACCTGCAGGAGTCGGATTCTTCTTCGTTAAGAAGAAAGATGGTGGTTTACGACCATGCATAGATTATCGCGGACTTAATGAGATCCCTGTGAAAAACAAGTACCCATTGCTGTTAATTCCTGAATTATTTGACCGGGTAAAGGGAGCTACTGTGTTTACAAAATTAGATCTTCGTGGGTCCTACAATTTAATCTGCATCCGTGCAGGGGACGAATGGAAGACTGCCTTTAATACCCGGGATGGGCATTACGAATACCTTGTAATGCCTTTTGGTCTTTGTAATGCGCCTGCAGTTTTCCAAAGCTATGTGAATGAACTTTTTCATGATCTTCTCTACAAGTGTTTAGTAGTGTACTTGGATGATATCTTATTATTATTACCAGTTATTTATATAGCGCACACATACTCCGCAGCGCTTTACAGAGAATTGGCCATTCACATCAGTCCCTGCCCCAGTGGAGCTTACAATCTATATTCCCTATCACATGTACATGCACACACATTCACCCTAGGGTTAATTTTTGTTGGGAGCCAATTAACCTGCCAGTATATTTTTGGATTGTGGGAGGAAACCGGAGTACCCGGAGGAAACCCACGCAAGTACGGGGAGAATATACAAACTCCACACAGTTAGGGCCATGGTGGGAATTGAACCCATAACCTCAGTGCTGTGAGGCAGTAATGCTAACCATTACACCATCCGTACTGCCCATATATATCTTAATATTCTCCAAGGATCTGAAGTCTCACCGTCACCAAGTTAAAGAGGTACTGACACGACTGAGAAAAAATCGACTATATTGTAAGTTGGAGAAGTGTACATTTGAAGAATCTTCTATACCGTTCCTTGGTTACATTATTTCCGGATCAGAGCTATGTATGGATCCTGTAAAGGTACAAGCTATCCGAGACTGGTCCACTCCTATGACTCTCAAGGGGATTCAGCGATTCCTTGGCTTTGCTAATTTTTAGAGGAAATTCATTAAGAATTACTCTACGTTGGCCGCTCCCATCACAGCCCTGACTCACAAGTGAGCAAATCCTAAGAAATGGTCTTCTGAAGCAATCAAAGCCTTCTCTGATTTAAAACAAGCCTTTGTGTCAGTCCCCATTCTTCGACAGCCAGATTTGAACCGTCCCTTTCTACTGGAGGTGGACAGCATCTACAGAAGCAGTGGGAGCTGTGTTGTCACAAGTCTTTGAAGATAAAAAAAGTCCATTCCTGCGGATATTTCTCCCGTAAGTTCCTACCGGCCGAACGTAATTATGCAATTGGGGAGCAGGAATTACTTGCCATCAAATTGGCATTTGAGGAGTGGAGATACCTTCTAGAGGGAACACAACACCCCATTACAGTATATACTGATCATAAGAATCTTCTATATCTGCAGTCGGCTCAGTGTTTGAATCCACGACAAGCTCGATGGGCTCTTTTCTTCACCTGATTTAATTTTAAGCTCACCTATCGTCCAGGGTCTCAGAACAAAAAAGCAGATGCCCTTTCTCGGTCCTTCAATTCTTCTGAATCAAATGATGCTACCACGAATCAAGCCATTGTGAGTCCTACGTCCTTTTTAATGACTCGAACTTCTCCGGTCCCGGTTCCTCCGCCTGGCAAAACCTTTGTCGCCACAAATCTTCGAAAATGACTGCAGACTTGGGCTCACTCTTCATCCTTCATGGGTCATCCTGGGGTACTAAAGACTCTCAAATTTATTCAACAGTCTTACTGGTGGCCACGTCTTAAAGCCGATGTTCAAGATTTTATAGCAGCATGTCCTAAATGTGCCCAACATAAGAGTCCAAGGGGTTCTCTGCCAGGTTTGTTAGATCCATTATCTATACCCAAACAACCGTGGACTCATATCTCAATGGACTTCATGACCGATTTACCTCCATCAAAAGGGCGGAATACCATTTGGGTGATAGTGGATCGATTTTTGAAAATGGCGCATTTCATTCCATTAATTGGATTACCGTCAGCCCCTTCACTAGCCAGATTGTTAATTTCTGAGATCTTCAAGTTGCATGGCCTCCCTCGAGAGATCATCTCTGATCAGGGAACACAGTTTGTAGCCAAGTTTTGGAGGTCGCTTTGTTCATCTTTAAACATTAAGTTGAATTTTTCTTCGGCATATCATTCCCAGACAGATGGACAAACTGAGAGAGTTAATCAAGATCTTGAAACCTTTCTCCGGTTATACATATCTTCCTCACAGGATGATTGGGTTGACTACCTTCCATTGGCAGAATTCGCTCATAATAATCTCTTTCATTCATCTTCAGAATCTACGCCGTTTTATATTAACTTTGGTTTTCATCCTCGTGTGCCAGAGTTCCATCCGTTGCCAGCTCTAGAGGTTCCAGCAGCAGATCAAGAGCTTCAACGTTTGTCTAAAATCTGGAGTTGTGTGCGCAAGTCGTTGATTAAAACTTCTGCTCGTTATAAATCTTTTGCAGATAGAAAACGTAAGGCTGTACCAAACTACAAGGTAGGAGACCAAGTTTGGATTTCTACTCGCAATCTTAAGTTCAAAGTTCCCTCTAAGAAGTTTGCTCCCAAGTTTATTGGTCCATTTCCTATTGTAAAGGTACTCAATCCTGTGTCATACAAAGTCAAGTTGCCACCGTCTTTGAAAATTCCTAACGCCTTTCATACATCGTTGTTGAAACCTTTGATTCTCAATAAGTTTCGTACTACCCTGTCCAAACCTCCTAAAGTTCACTCTTTGCAGGATGAGGAATAGAGGCACTACAGAACAGGAGGATATGGGGACTTCTACCAACTATAGGAACAGGAAATGGAACAGGAAAATTGCATCTCCAAAAAGGACTGCACTTCTCTTGGGAGATTCCATTATTAGAGGAATACATCTGGGAAATGCAAATGAAGTAGAGAAAGAAGTAAGGTGCTTACCTGGAGCCACAGCTCCAAGGGATAAAGAGCGCATGCTAAGAATTGTAAAGGCAGCAAGAAAAGATGGGGAGGTGGATGTCATTGTCCACCTAGGGACAAATGACCTGGCAAATGCTGAACTCATGGCCGTAAAAGATGAATTTAGGAAGTTAGGGAGTGCTCTGAAGCAGGTGGCAACCACTGTATCTTTTTCAGAAGTATTGCCAGTACACTGAGGGGAAGACAGAACTCATTACATCAGAAACTTCAATGTTTGGCTAAGGACATGGTGCAATGAGGAGAAATTTGGATTTATAGGCCACAGTCACACCATCTGGCAAGATAGGAGCTTATACAAAAGTGACGGCCTGCACCCATCTTCAAGGGGAACAAGAATACTAACTGAACAGTTTGGATGCTTCATCAAGAACTATTTAAACTAACAAAGTGGGGCAGTGAACTAAACAGGAATAAAGAAATCTGCTCCCCCAACACAGAGGTATTGTTTCTGCAGGCAAAGGGAATAGGAAGCATATCCACAGCAACAGAAGATTATTCAGATCAAAACCAAATAAAAATAGGCAGAGAGAAGAACATAGCTAGGAACAGAAAAAGCACAAACAAAACTCTAAAAGCTATGTGTGCAAATGCTAGGAGCTTAGGAAATAAAATCCCAGAACTAACTGCAATAATGACAGGGATGATCTAGACATTGTGGCAATTACAGAGTCATGGTACAATGAAAATCATGACTGGGACATAGCTATACCGGGATATACTTTATTTAGGAAGGACAGAATTGGAAAAATCGGAGGAGGGGTAGCAATGTATGTAAAAAATGCCATAAATACTACATTAATACAAAGTATTAAAGAAAAAACTGAGGCCCTTTGGGTGACCATAGAAACAGGGGAAAAGTTGATTATTCGTATTGGCGTGATATACAGGCCACCAGGTCAGGAAGAGGAACTCGACAAGAACCTATTGCAGGACATAACTAAAATGGCATTAAAAGGAGAGGTAATAATCATGGGAGACTTTAATCTTCCTGATGTAAACTGGGAGGTGTCTGTTGCTAGTTCCACTAGAAGTAGGAACATTTTAAATTCCCTTCAGGGAGCATCCCTCCACCAATTGGTGAGGGAGCCCACTCGGAAAGACGCAATATTAGACTTAATACTTACAAATAGAGACAGATTATCGGACGTAAAAGTGGGTGAAAACCTGGGATCCAGTGATCATCAAGCAGTATGGTTCAGCATTAAGACAGAGACTGACTCGTCCCATACAAAAACAAAGGTGTTGGATTTTAGGAAGGCTGATTTTGTAGGGATGGGAAAATGTGTAAGCGATTCTTTGGCAGAGTGGAGGAACTTGGAAGCAGTGCAGGAGAGGCGGGAAACATTAAAATGTGCAATATTGAAGGCAACAGACCTTTGTATCAAAACTGTTAGGAAAAACACAAGGAAAAGGAAGCCAGTGTGGTTTGCAAAAGAAGTAGCAAATATTGTGAGAGCAAAAAAGATGGCTTTTAGGAAATATAAGCAGACACAAAATAATGAAGACAAAGAGATATATCTTGTTAGACAGAAGGAGACAAAGAAGGTAATCAGATGTGCAAAGGCACAAGCTAAGGAGAAAATGGCCCAGTCAGTGGGTAAAGGAGGCAAAACTTTTTTTTAGGTATATAAGCGAAAGGAGAAAAACAAAAGGCGGAATTATAAAACTAAAGATGGACACGGGGAGTCTTGTTGAAGGAGACAATTTAATAGCAGATCATCTTAATGATTATTTTTGCTCAGTATTTACTACTGAAAGAGAGGGGAAGGGGCCACAGTTAAGTTGCAGGGATATTCAGGAAAATGAAACAAGTACATTTACAGAGGAGAAGGTCCTAACAGAACTCTCAAAGCTGAAAGTGGACAAATCTATGGGGCCAGATGGGATACATCCAAGGATACTAAAAGAACTTAAAGATGTGCTGGTAGCACCATTGACAGAATTATTCAACCAGTCATTAGCTACAGGAGTAATTCCAGAGGGCTGGAAAAGAGCAAACGTAGACCCACTGCACAAAAATGGAAGCAAGGAAGAGGCAAACAACTACAGACCAGTGAGTCTTACATCAGTAGTAGGGAAATTGATGGAAACACTCTTAAAAGAAAGAGTTGTAGATTATCTCAAACCCGGCAATTTACTGGATCCCAAACAGCATGGATTCACTGGGGGGAGATCATGTCAAACAAATCTTATTGACTTTTTTGATTGTGTGACTAAAGTGATGGATAAAGGTGGAGCCATGGATATAGCTTATCTAGACTTTAGTAAGGCTTTTGACACTGTTCCACATCGCAGACTGCTAAATAAACTTGAAAGTTTGGGATTGGATATTAGGATTATTGAATGGATAAGATCTTGGTTGAAGAATAGAAAACAGAGAGTTGTGGTAAATGGAGTGCATTCACAGGAGGGAAATGTTACCAGTGGAGTACCCCAGGGATCTGTACTTGGACCAGTGCTTTTTAATATCTTTATTGGTGACATTGCAAATGGCATTAAAGGGAAAGTATGCCTTTTTGCAGATGACACAAAGGTATGCAACAGGGTAGACACACCAGGTGGGGTAAAACAAATGATTGAGGATCTAGGTAGACTAGAGGAATGGTCAAGAGTCTGGCAATTACAGTTTAATGCCAAAAAATGCAAAATCATGCACTTGGGTCTCAAAAATCCTAAAGCTAAATATAGTATTAATGGCACTATACTGGAAACTACTGAGGAGGAAAGGGATCTAGGAGTCACTATTTCAGATGACTTAAAGGCAGGTAAGCAATGTAACAAGGCAATGAGGAAGGCTAGTCAGATGCTTGGCTGCATTGGGAGAGGAATCAGCAGCAGAAAGAAAGAAGTAATAATGCCACTGTATAGGTCATTGGTACGGCCTCATCTAGAATACTGTATTCATATCTTCAAGAGGAAATGAATACATTAGAAACTGTACAAAGGAGGGCAACTAAAATGGTGCATGGCCTACATCACAAAACATACCCAGAAAGACTAAGAAATCTCAATATGTATAGTTTGGAGCAGAGAAGGGAAAGGGGGGACATGATAGAAACTTTCAAATATATCAAGGGTTTTAACAAAGTCCAGGAGGGAAACATTCTCCAAATGAAAAGAAGCAATAGGACACGAGGACATGCACTGAGACTGGAGGGGGGGAGGTTCAGGGGAAATTTGCGGAAAAATTATTTCACAGAAAGGGTAGTGGACAAGTGGAATAGCCTCTCATCAGAGGTGGTAGAGGCTAAGACAGTAGAGCAATTTAGACATGCATGGGATAGACATAAGGATATCCTTACAAAGAAATAAGGATCAAATAAGGTTAGAGATAAAAATAATGTAAAAAAAAAAAGGGTCAGACTAGATGGGCCAAGTGGTTCTTATCTGCTGACAAATTCTATGTTCTATGTTTCTATGTTTCTATGAGGTTAAGGAAATTGTGGACTCACGTCGCCGATATGGACGTCTGCAGTTTTTGGTTGATTGGAAGGGTTATGGTCCGGAGGAGAGGTCCTGGGTTTTTGCCGAAGATGTTCATGCTCCAAGACTGGTACAGAAATTCTATTCCAAGAACCCTGACAAAGCTCAAAGGTGTCCGGAGTCCACCCTTAAAGGGGGGGTACTGTCACGAACCGATCTCTCACCTCTGCGGGTTCTGGGGTCCATCCGTTGCCGGTGCAGTTGCTCGCGGTGCTGTGCGGCCATGTGGGGATGCGGCGTGGTTAGTGGCACAGGTGATGCAGGTTCTGGGAGCTGGTGCGGAGACCAAATGGCCAAAAGCACCGCAGTGTGTCTGCAATATAGGAGGCGGCCATGTTGGAGACCAAATGAGCACCAGAGAGCACTTTTGAAACACCTGTGGGTAAGTGTTAGCCAATCCCGTGCTTGTGCTGCCTTTAAGTAGGCTGGGATTATGTTACTCTGAGCCAGTGCTTTGTTGTATCTACTCTATGCCCTAGCTCTGTGCTCTCTCCGTGCATTCCCGTGTGATTCCCATGGTCCAGATATCACCTCCGCTCCCAGAGGTCTGCCTGCAGCCTTCACTGCTAAAGATCCACCAGCTCCCTGCTGTGCTGTCAGTCAATCGCTCTCCCAGTGGCAAACAAGTGGATTTCCAGAGTCTTGTGAGAGGTTACCCTGTCTGCCTGCTTCAATCACACAGCCTTTGGAGGATTCTACTAAATTCAGGTGTTCATTTGTTCAGCTCTAAACTTAACCCATTCATCACCATTGTCGTCTGCTGCAGTTTCACAGTGCTGTGTTATCTTCAGAACTCGCAAGTAACCCATTTCAGTATTGTATTTTCATTGTTGCTGCAATCAAGGACAATTCTTCACAGCCTTTCAGTTTAATCTTTAAGCTTCAGTACAAGTCTCTACAGTTACTCATTTATGTCTGCAATATCCAGTTAACCCTCCTTACAGTTTGGCAGCAATCATTGGCCCTCATTCCGAGTTGTTCACTCGCAAGCTGCTTTTAGCAGCATTGCACACGCTAAGTCGCCGCCTACTGGGAGTGAATCTTAGCTTATCAAAATTGCGAACGAAAGATTCGCAATATTGCGAAAAGACTTTCTGAGCAGTTTCTGAGTAGCTCGAGACTTACTCTTCCAGTGCGATCAGTTTAGTGCTTGTCGTTCCTGGTTTGACGTCACAAACACATCCAGCGTTCGCCCAGACACTCCTCCGTTTCTCCAGCCACTCCCGCGTTTTTCCCAGAAACGGTAGCGTTTTTTTACACACTCCCATAAAACGGCCAGTTTCCGCCCAGTAACACCCACTTCCTGTCAATCACATTACGATCACCAGAACGAAGAAAAAACCTCGTAATGCCGTGAGTAAAATACCTAACTGCATAGCAAATTTACTTGGCGCAGTCGCAGTGCGAACATTGCGCATGCGCAATTAGCGGAAAATCGCTGCGATGCGAAGAAAATTACCGAGCGAACAACTCGGAATGACCACCATTGTTTCTTTTGGACAATTCATCATTCATTCACAAGCCTGTTTAAAAACTCAGTTTTATGAACATTTCCTCAATGTATCTTTAAGACTGTTCCTGCTTATCATGCTACCACTCTATGCAATACGTCAGTATATATATGGTGATTAATAACTTGTTATTTAACTCCTTACTGGAATTGTTGCCTCTAATAAATATATGAAACAGAACTTTCTTCGTCCTCCCTGCTTTTCTCATACCCCAGCACCTTCACCTTCAATTGGTCCAGGGTTAACGGATTCACAAAAACACTCGGCCCTGACAGTGCGCTGTCAACGGCAGCCTGTCCAGGGGTGGTAAGTCCCTAAAAAGGTAAATACCCGAATGTTAATAAAGGGGATGCGGTCAACATCCCGCTGGACGGGATCCCGGCGGTTGAAATACCGACGCCGGAATACCGACCGCCACAATACCGACATATTCTCCCTCCGTGGGTGTCCGCGACACCCATAGAGGGAGAATATAATAGTGTGCCAAGCGAAGCGAGCCCGCAAGGGGCTGCGTTCCGCTCGCCACCCCTGTTGGGATTGTGTGGTCGGGATTCCGGCGTCGGTATTTCGACCGCCAGGATCCCGTCCAGCGGGATTACGTGCTGATCCCTAATAAAGAATGTACTGGCGCCGGCTGGATTTCCAAATAATGAGCAGATATATAGTGTCAATAAAAAGAAATATCATACATTTATTATACATACATAAAAAATCTATAAACCAGGACTTAAAAAAAATATAGTGATATATCATGAATAAAACACCAGTCTCTGACTGGGTAAAGCCACTTGCATAAATATGATTGGACCACTTAAATCCCAATCGTATGGATTGTAATGACTTCTTGCTAGGGTTTAGATTATCCAAACAGTCCTCAGTGATTTAAATGTGGATATTACCCGTTCTTTATCAGCAGTCCCCAAAGGTCTCAGTTGCAGTCAGAGATCCAATTGCAGTTTGGGGATAGTCTCGGGTTTCCAAGCAAGGAACACTTGTGAGGATTCAGTAGGAGCAGAAAAAGTCCAATTGATGCCAGATTAGATGAAAGAAACGATGGGTACAGTGCCTGTGGTCAGGAAAAGCTCAACGCGTTTCGCTGGTCTTAGTGATTACCAGCTTCCTCAGGAGCATGTGTCTCAAACTGCCCCAGTCATGTTTATATAGCCCCTTAATTAGGGGAAAATAAAACCACCTGACAACAATGAATCCTGGTATAATAATCTAAATTAAATAATAATAACATAACTATTGTTCCCTAGAAGGCAATCCCATTAGTGCACACATCCCAAGTATATAACAAAATTGGAAAACGAGTGGTATTTATTTATAAAACATATGGAAATAGAAAGATATTATCGGCTATTTCCTGGTCACGTGGTCCTCCCCGATCACGTGACCCATTCTCAACCAATCTGTATACTGTCTAATGTCTTGCGGTCATGTGACCTGCACATGACCGCATCAGTATATCCTTAGTATTAAGGGCCGGAAGGGAGCCATGTTTGGTGTTTATCCGGTCACGTGATCTATTCGACCACGTGTCCGGAATCTAGTAATTACTTCCACTTTGCGGCTCCAGGACGCTGCGTTCCATTAACAATGGAGCTGCGTTCCACACGTTTCCATGGTGACCGAAAACCCGGAACCTCTGAGTTTATAAAGAAACATATATCAAGTGATAATGTAGATATTATCTTAGACCGAAAAGCTATACCTCTAGATACACTATTACCGTGGAGCCGCTATGGCCGCTAGACTGAATACACATGCTACGCACTTTGTACGCTGTTTGCGCACGTGGTACGTACTTGGCGTACACACGCCGCGCTGAGTGTACAGAGTACACACAGCGTGCGCACACACAATTGATAACCTTTAAACCTTGTTAATGATACAATGCAATGATATGATTACACTTTAAACCCTTAACAGCAAAGTACTGCAACGATGTTATACCTTAAACCTTAAGTAGCTCTGACGGTATAAAGTACCCGCAGTGCGTACACCTTATCAATACTTATACACCTTATACTGATAAATACACTTTAAAGCCCTTGCAGGAAAGTGAAGACACAACACCGATTTGTAGTTGCAACCACAGGGTTCTAAGGCCACAGTGGATTATTCCAAAAGGTAAACAATACAAATCATACACTACAGGCTAACAAGATAAATCTAAACAGAATAATGGCTACAGAGAATGTACATACGTGAGAATGTTCCTCTGGATTCCCGCCGCATACATAATATACAGTAAATACAGTTAATATCTATATTCTACTTTTGCACATAACTATACACAGGAACATGCGATCTTTCTCTAACCAACACCGGAATGTTACCCTCAAAATACCCTACAGCTGGATACTAGACATCACCTTCCAACCTTTATCTGACCCTTCCTATCATGCAAAGGCGAATCTCTTAGTCCAGGAACTGTTTAAACTATTAATACTCGCTGACGTGGTGCAAGGGAACTATGGGTACAAAATGCACTATTTGGGTTAAATATGTAATGTTCTAATAACCCTCTGCGCGCTCACAAACTCCGCCGTAAATACCCATATCACGCGCATGATCGCCGGAGCGATCCTACGCAAATTGCGGATATGTGCACGCACGGCGGACTGAGTGCACGAGCAGCGGGCATGTGCATGGGGTTAGTACAAGGCATATGCATTACAATATTTTTTCGACTTTGACAGTCCACCCTTTGGCAGTCAACAATAACTGCCATTATCTAAACATTAAACAGAAAAATATACAATACAATATCTACAGATGGTTGGATAAAAATATACAATACATTATCCATAAAATGATTGGATGGTAGGAGGAGAGGAGTAGGCGGGAAATGTATGACCTAGTGGGATAGTAAAAGCATGTATGTATGAAATCCATGTCTGAGGGGCATGTATCATCGTGCCGTATATGTTCTAGATAAGCTATGTGGTATTGCAAAGTATACATTAAATCCTTCTCATCCCGTATTAAGGGTCTGTAAGTGGGCCAGCAAACACTACCGAGCTCTTTTCGGCTTCTTGTTCCAACAAATGGGGTGCACATTTAGTTGATGATACATGGACGGGGAACACATGTGAATGCTAATATATGTATATATATCCCCTGTCGGCTATGTGTGTCACTACCTGAAGGTTGTAGAGATGAAGAAAGACACGTATCACAAATACAATCACATAACATTTGTGCAATCGTTTTTGGGTGTTGATCGAAGTCTTGTCCGGATGGGTGTATTTTTTTCTGAGAGTGTTCATCAAAGTCTTTTCTGGATAGGTGTATTTTTGCTGAGAGAAAAACAGAGGAAAAACGGGTGAAAGAAACGGACCGTGGAATCATGTTTTATCACAACATTGTCTCTATTGATGGGTCATAAATTAAATCAGTTGCTGTAACAATGCCCCCGCTCCTCAAACTCATCACTTTGGTACCACGCTTGCGCCGCCTTAAAATTCGAACACACTTAAATATCAAACCAATCATTATGACAACTCCCAGGATACAAAGGAGAAACTTTCCTACACTCAGGATAACATTTTGAGCCCATTCTCCTAAACCTGAGAACCAATTGCGTGGGTTCAACCATGAGACCCAGCCGGTCAGTTCATTACTCACAGCAGTAAGGGTAAGGTTGTGTCTCCTCCGGAACTCCCACTTCAATTGCAAGATATCGTCCATCTTTTGATCTATGACCTCGATTGGGTCATCAGTGCTGTTTGTGATGTACGTGCAACACTTCACACCATACTGAGTTGCCAAGGTGACACAGTACCCGCCTGTCACCGCTGTGATATAATTTAGAACCATCCTGTGCTGGATCAGTTCCATTTTGTAAGCTTGCAACTCCCTCCCTGTATACCTGAAGGTGTCATCATACATCTCGGTGATATTATCTATCAGGTTCGCTAGCGCATGAATATACCTATAATTTATAATTCCTCTGGCGGTACGGGTGATATCTAACGCGAGTAGGAATTGAATCCCGGTGGATTCGTGGATCAAATCAGAGGCTGCGTGCTCTGTCCTATCTATAAGGTGTCTCTTAACAATGTGTTCATAGTGAGTATGAGTGTAAGGAGCTTGAGCATTGCGGTGAACGTCTTTCATCTTATTATGGGTTATGGTCATAACTTCTGGCAACACTCTTCCAATGTAACACAATCCCTCTGAGTTTGGGGCAAGCCACTTATACGCCTTCCTCCCGCATATGAAATATGCATCATCGGGGAGAACATATGGGACAGAATATGACATTACCATATTGCAAACCTTCCAAGTGAAAAATCCTATCCCTAACTCTCTCATCTGTTCAGTACACGTATCAGGCTGTATGATATGCGCACAGTACCCTGGTGATACTTCTCCAACCCGCATGGTCCTACTTCCTAGAGTATACCTGTATCGAAAATACCTTCCACCATCGGCTATTTGGTGTATAAGTTCAGTGTCTACGGGTATTCTGTCGGCTCTGTGTGAAAATGCCATGGTTTGGTTATTCCATGTCACTTCCCAATTTCCCGGCTTTCGGGAATTGGAAATGTTGAAACATACTAAGGATCTATCCACATGATATTGGTGGAGCTTCAAACTAGGGGGCCTAGAAATATTACATTTCTTGTCCACCGGTCTCCCACCCGTCCCACCGGTCTCATCTATTGTTAAAGGATACGGTACTAGTCCTGACTTGCTCTGACCTTGAGGTACTTGTGAGCACACCCAGCATTCTGTTTGGTTTAAAACCTTACCCACTAATGAGTGATAATCACTCAATGGATGACGGTCCATGTTGATATTAAGGCTGGACTGACATCTCTGGATGCACCCGTCCTCAACTATGTTTTCACAGTTTCTACAAATACAATTTTCCTCAGCCAATAACCCTTCACAGTGCCTCCTAGTTTCTTGACTACCAGATCGTTTTCTGATACTCGACTTTGCTCGGTGGGTGTGTTGCTCTTGGAATTCTACAAATCCGTCCTTGCCATCAGAACCCATTCCAGATCCTTTCTCGACCTCTCTGGTACTCTCACCGAAATAGACTGCTCTGGTCAACAACAGGGTCAACAGGAAAACCAGGAATGCAGTCTCTTGGGGTAAGTCCATCTTGTTAAGGGGAGAGAAAAAGGAGCAAGGAAGGGGGGAAAGGAGGGTAATGGGAGATGGAGAAAATAATAAAAAGGAAAAAGAAATTTTGTGCGACAACCGCCTCTGGTCTTGTAGTTGTCTGTGCTCAGGTGCCGTGACAACAGTCCTGCCTATTAACCTTCCCGGAACAGGCACTCCAGTGATACGATTTCCTCTACACTCTGCTCTTTGTCACGGGTTCTCTCTGGGTCAGCGACCTTCTTACAGTGGGACGAGTGGACCCAAGTCTCTCTCTCGGCAACCTTTAATGCTGTCGTGCTGGTCAGTAAGACTTGGTACGGTCCTTCCCACTGGTCAATAAGGCAACCTGAGCGTAGAAAATTTCGAATCATTACATAATCCCCAGGTTCAATGTCATGACAATTACTGTTTGGTAGGTCAGGAATCACCAGCTTTCTGTTTTGATTCCTCAGCTGCTGGCTCATCTTAACCATATATTTTACAGTCACCTCATTAATGCATTTCAAATCATCCTGGGGGTCAATCATTACATGGGGTTGTCGACCAAAAAGAATCTCAAAGGGTGATAGGTTAAGGGGGGGACCTGGGAGTGGTTCTGATGCTGTACAATACAAGTGGCAAAGCTTCTGGCCATAACAATCCAGTTTCAGCCATCACTTTGCTCAGCTTGTTCTTAATAGTGCTGTTTACTCTTTCCACTTTCGCACTCGCCTGTGGTCGGTACGGAGTATGAGGCTTACTATCAATTCCCATCAGTTTGCACATAACCTGAAAGACTTCACCTGTAAAATGGGTACCCCTATCGCTTTCAATTATCCTAGGGATACCATATCTGCACACAAATTCCTGCACAATTTTCTTTGCAGTGAACGTAGCAGTATTTGTGGCAGCGGGGAACGCTTCTACCCAATTTGAAAACACGTCAATACAAACTAACACATACTTTAAATTTCTGCAGGGTGGCAACTGTATGAAATCAATTTGTATTACCTGAAAAGGGCCGTCTGTTGGCGGGATATGGGATGGTTCTGTTGGTATTGACTTTCCAATATTCTTCCTCAAGCAGATAAGACATGTCATTGCTCTCTTACCCGCATGAGAAGAGAATCCTGGCGCACACCAGTAGGCTCTCACCAGCTTACACATACCCTCTTTGCCCAGATGAGTCAGACCGTGTGCCGCCTCAGCTAAGCTTGGAAGATATGCTCTGGGGGCTATACTGGCTTACCCTGTCCATCTTTCCAGAGTCCTGAGGACTCCTGGCCATATTCTTTTGACCTCCAGACTGCCTTTTCCTGTGGAGAACACAAATTTTGCATTTCACTTAATTTTTGTGTGTTGATGGTATTGAATACCATCAGTTGTGTGATATCTGTCTGTATGGGGGTGCTGGCTGCTGATTTAGTAGCTTTGTCTGCCCGGCTGTTACCAAGTGACACTGGGTCTTGACTGTAAGTGTGGGCTTTGCACTTGATAACAGCCACTCTGTCAGGTTCCTGTATTGCTGTTAGAAGCCTTTTTATATGGGATGCATGCGCTACAGGTGTGCCAGCTGCCGTCATGAAATTTCTGAGGCGCCATAGGGCCCCAAAATCATGCACTACTCCAAAGGCATACCTAGAATCTGTATATATATTGGCTGACTTACCCTTAGCCAATTCACACGCTCTGGTTAGGGCGACCAGCTCAGCAACTTGTGCTGAGTGCGGTGGGGCCAGGGGTTCAGCTTCTATGATACCTTTGTCATCTATGACTGCGTATCCAGTACACAAGTCTACCGAGTCCGTCTGTCTGTGGCAACTACCGTCAGTGTAAAAAGTAAAATCTACGCCTTCCAGTGGGTTGTCACTAATGTCGGGTCTTGCAGTGAAAGTTTGGTTCAGATATTCAATACGATCATGTGTATCAGTGTCTGTACTAAATCCTCCTTCACCATCACTCTCATCCTCCACCCTTTGTGCCTGTCCAGGCACACCTGAGAGATAAGTTGCAGGATTTAGTGCGCTGCATCTCTTTATGGTGATGATTACAGGTGCCATTAGTGCTAATTCCCACCTTGTAAACCGTGCTGATGATACATGTCTGGTTTGGGCAGAGTTCAGTAAGGCTGATACTGCATGAGGTGTATGGATGGTCAGGTTGTGTCCTAACACTACATCTTCACTTTTACTCACTAGCAATGCTATCGCTGCAACACTTCACAAGCATGTGGGGAGAGACCGTGCTACGGTGTCCAACTGTGCACTGTAGTAAGCTACCGGCCTGCTGGCATCACCATGTCTCTGGGTTAGGACACCTGCCGCACACCCAGCACTTTCCGTACCGTACAACTCAAAAGGTTTCCCATAATCTGGCATGCCTAATGCAGGTGCCTGTGATAGGCATTGTTTAAGTCTCTCAAATGCCAGTTCGGACTCATCTGTGTGAGAGATCCGATCTGGTTTGTTCGAGGAGACCATTTCCTGCAAAGGTAAAGCTAGTATGGAGAACCCTGGGATCCAGTTCCGGCAGTACCCACACATTCCAAGGAAAGTGCGGATCTGCTGCTGGGTTTGTGGCAGAGTCATGTCGCGAATCACCTGTATTCTATCAGCGGTGAGATGTCTCAGTCCTTGTGTCAAGCAATGTCCCAAATATTTTACCTTGGTCTGGCACAACTGTAACTTATCCTTTGAAACCTTGTGTCCCGTATTAGAAAGGTGAAACAGAAGCTGTTTCGTGTCTTTCAAGAATGCTTCGAGTGAATCTGAACACAGCAGTAAGTCATCTACATACTGTATTGATACTGATCCGCTCTCAGGTTGAAAGGATTGTAAACAGTCATGCAAAGCCTGGGAGAAAATACTTGGGCTGTCAATGAAACCTTGGGGTAGGCGAGTCCAGGTGTACTGTACTCCCCTGTATGTAAATGCAAACAAATATTGGCTGTCAGGGTGCAGAGGGACCGAAAAGAAAGCAGAACAGAGGTCAATGACAGTGAAAAATGTCGCAGTAGTGGGGAATTTGCATGAGGATGACAGCTGGATTTGGCACTACGGGGAATTGGCTCTCAACTATCTTGTTTATCCCCCTTAGATCCTGCACTAGCCTGTAACCCCTCCCCCCACTCTTTTTCACAGGAAAGATGGGACTATTGGCAGTGCTGGACGTCCTAACTAGGATGCCCTGTTGTAGCAAGCGTTCTATGACTGGGTACACTCCTAATTCCACCTCTGGCTTCAGAGGATACTGTGGGATTTTTGGAGCTATCCTACCATCTTTTACTTGCACTACTACAGGAGCTACATTTGCCATCAATCCAGTGTCTTGTCCATCTTTGGTCCAGAGGGATTCCGGTATCTGGGAGATCATTTCCTCTACCTTGGATGGACACCTGTCTATAACAGCAGAGTGTGACATTAACCTTTGTGGGGTATCTAACATATCCTGCACTTCCTGAACGTGATTCTCGGGTATATCTAAGAAGACACCCTCAGGAGTACAATATATGACACACCTCATCTTACACAATAAATCTCTCCCAAGAGATTAGTCGGAGCCGATGCAGCTAGCAAAAAGGAGTGCTTGGTCTGCAAAGGCCCTATCCTAATCTCCGCTGGTCTACTTAAAGGGTAGTGTTGCACTACTCCTGTTACCCCCATTGCTGAAATTGTTTTACCCGTGGTTTCATACCTACCGTTGAATTTAACACTGACCTGACCGCCCCTGTATCTACAAGGAAAGGTAGTGATCTACCAGCTACATCAACTGTAACCTCGGGTTCATTTCCAAGGCTAGCAATCAACTTCACTGGCTGCAAACTACAGGTGTGGCCTAATCCCTATTTTATATTGTGACCCTCCCGCAGCGCGCTGGCAGCTACAATATGTGAGGGGGGTAGCTGAGAATTTTCAGAGGTCTGCCAGTCCCTCCTAGGTGGGTACCTCCTCGTTTCCCCTGCATGTGGCTCATAATTCCTCCTATGCGGTCCCTGATCCCAATTACGTGTGTTATGCTGTGAGTCATGTTCTGGTCTAGGGGGTCGATATACATTGCTTTTATAATTACAGTTCCATGCGTAATGTCCTTCCCTCTTGCAATTATAACATTTCACTACATACGACTTACCATCAGGGGTCTGGGGTTTTGGCTGATGTGGCTTCGTTGTCAGGGCTTTGATACTTACTGTCATCAGCTTATCCCCCTGTGACTCCCTGTGCTTAATGATGTTCCGATCGTGCTCGATAGCGGACTCTCTTAATGCAGCCACCGAAATACCTCTCCAGTTAGGGTGAGTGGTTTGTACCCTTGTTCTCAACGTTTCTTTCAAGCCGTCCATTAATACGGACACAGCTACCTCTCTATGATGTACATTTTCCTTAATGTCTTCGACCCCAGTGTATCTAACCATTTCCTGCAGTGCTCGATGGAAATATTCAGAAGCAGTTTCACCTTCTTTTTATATTATGGAAAAGATTTTATTCCACTTGACAACAGTAGGGAAATATACCCCTAACTGCAGATTGATCTGTTTTACATTCTCCTGAGTGTATTCATCAGTGAGAGGTACTTCTGCATCTAATTTACAATCAGCAATGAATTTCACAGGGTCAATATTGGAGGGCAAACATGCCCGTAGCACTGTCCGCCAATCTTTGTTTGTGGGTTCGGTGGCGTTACCTAGTTCTCTAATAAACCTCTGACATGCGGCTAGATCCTTTCTGGGATCGGGAAATTCAGACATAATTGTCCTCAATTCTGTCCGGTACCAAGGACAATGCATAGCAATGTTCCTGACGGGAGTGATTCCCTGAGCGTCAGTCTTCCCATTGGGGACTGCGATCACCCTGACAGGATTTAGTTCAATTACATCATTCTGGGTTGCTTCTACAATGTGAGGTGCAATTGTCTCTGCATAATGTACTGTACCATACTTACCTGTGGACACGACCTCACCTGTCCCTCCGCTAGGGGCCTTTGCTACTGTTCTTACTGGTTGGGCCGTGCCCACTTGTGTGTCTTGTATGGTGGCTGCTAGAGAGAGTGCCAATATCGTGCTGGGCTCATCTTCTTGCTCGCAGTCCTGAGGGAAGTTTAAGATGGGATACAACTTGCACGGGTTAGCATTAATACATTTATCAAGTTCACTCTTATCATATATTAGTATGCCATTGTCTGTAGCCACTTTCTCCCCTGTAATATACGGTGGTGGTGGTGGTGCAGTTGCAATCAGTTTCCTGCTAGGGTTGGAACCGGCTGCGTGAGCTAGTTCCCTTTGCATATCACTCTCTCGTTGCCATAAATGTAAACAGTTTGAGTGTCTGATCCTTTCTTTTCGGGATTTTAACAGACATATCCTAATCCTTAAATTCTGCAACACCTCTGGATTAAACTGCCTACCTTAGGGAATGGTTCCCTATCTTCCGCAGTCATACGTTCCCATTCATTGCATAAAACCTCTGCGTGTGATCCATATTTCTCACACATTATGTACCTCACCGACCCCTTGGGCCGCGGAATATCAACCTGAACCCTGGTTGATCGTCCCTTATTTGAGCAACTGGCCCCCACCTTTTGCAGGTATTGCCTTCTCAGCTAATTCCTACAAAAAAACAAAATACTTAATTATAAGGCAACGGTGAAAGTTCAACGAGTGCTCTCACCCACTCACGCCCACGTTGGCCAATACACCTAAGCACTGTCGTCAGCGCCAACCCCCTGGGCTGCGCTCTCTACACAAAAACCTCGCTGACCTTTTAGGCCGCGGTATTCAGAGCTTCGCTTGACTTTGTCAGCGGTTTTCTGACTTCGCTGACCTCTTGGTCTGCTGTTATCTACTACTTGCTCCTTTATACCTTAATCAATGTTAACGTGAGCAAGCCACTCTCACGCCACCAAGTGTCCACTCACCTGGTGTGGTCTCCTACGGGATCCCGAATTCCCTGGGTCCACAAAACCTTTATTGTTTGCACACTCACGCTCGTTCACTCATATACACTTTGGTTTTTCTGTACAGAAAATTAACTTTCATTCAGATAAAACAGCCTTAGTTCCAGAGGTAATACAGTAAAAAAGGGTTTTAAACTAAATATTGGAAAACTGATCAATTTGTGCTATTATCGCGTGGCTACCGTCTCGCGCCTAAACTAAAACAATGCTATTGTGTGATTTGTATTTAGCGGTCGTACTTTTACGCATGTTACGTGAACACGCCACGTGTGTATGCCTTTACGTTGCGTACGCAGTCCCGTACGCTCTCCGAGACACGTGTACAAAGGCCGTACGTCCGCAGTACTACAAAACCCACACTTCTATAAATTTAAGCGATATTTAACTATAATCGCTTACTGAACACAACACACAGTTTCTACTGTATAAACCTTTACAACTAGGCCAGGCTGTGTGTGCGTCTTACACTTACTTCCTTAACTATTAACTCTATATTTTAACTAAATAGCAACAAATTTTCTCAGTACAGGTCAAAATGAATCTAGTAATCAATGCTTATGGCAATAATGCGAGCAGATATGCAAAGTACAAAATACATGTGTATGCATGTGTTGTGTGCGCATTTGGCGCCAAACAGAAATTTGCAGATTTTAAAAATAGCTTTTGCGTTCTTACCTTATGGATCCCTCCAGCATCCCTTCAAACCATGCAGGGCAGACGCTTATCTAATCAGCACTAGTGTATCCACCGACCAAGAGAAGGCTTACAGGGGATACCTTTCCGCCCTTTGCTGATAGATAAAGTCTGCGTAAACCTGCTAGGCTGCGGGTATGAGGAAGAACCGGACGAGCTCCCAATTGATAATGTCGATATTATCTTAGACCGAAAAGCTATACCTCTAGGTACACTATTACCGTGGAGCCGCTATGGCCGCTAGACTGAATACACGTGCTACGCACTTTGTACGCTGTTTGCGTACAGAGTCCCGCACGTGGTACGTACTTGGCATACACACGCCGCGCTGAGTGTACAGAGTACACACAGCGTGCACACACACAATTGATAACCTTTAAACCTTGTTAATGATACAATGCAATTTTATGATTACACTTTAAACCCTTAACAGCAAAGTACTGCAACGATGTTATACCTTAAACCTTAAGTAGCTCTGACGGTATAAAGTACCCGCAGTGCGTACACCTTATCAATACTTATACACCTTATACTGATAAATACACTTTAAAGCCCTTGCAGGAAAGTGAAGACACAACACCGATTTGTAGTTGCAACCACAGGGTTCTAAGGCCACAGTGGATTATTCCAAAAGGTAAACAGTACAAATCATACACTACAGGCTAACAAGATAAATCTAAACAGAATAATGGCTACAGAGAATGTACATACGTGAGAATGTTCGCAAGCGCAACCCGGCCGGTCCTCCGCTAGTCAGATAGAAAGCGTTCAGAGTCTTCTGACCGGCCAGGCAACAATGGGCTTTTTATACACAACATGCATACACAATACAATGGTCACTGTAATCTCATTGTCCATTGGACACAGGGATGTGTCTTTACATTACAGAAGAGGTCATAGGTGGATTTGAATAGATGGGCGATGTCTTTCCCCAACTGCTCTTGTGGGTGGTATCCTCTGGATTCCCGCCGCATACATAATATACAGTAAATACAGTTAATATCTATATTATACTTTTGCACATAACTATACGCAGGAACATGCGATCTTTCTCTAACCAACACCGGCATGTTACCCTGAAAATACCCTACAGCTGGATACTAGACATCACCTTCCAACCTTTATCTGACCCTTCCTATCATGCAAAGGCGAATCTCTTAGTCCAGGAACTGTTTAAACTATTAATACTCGCTGACGTGGTGCAAGGGAACTATGGGTACAAAATGCACTATTTGGGTTAAATATGTAATGTTCTAATAACCCTCTGCGCGCTCACAAACTCCGCCGTAAATACCCATATCACGCGCATGATCGCCGGAGCGATCCTACGCAAATTGCGGATATGTGCACGCACGGCGGACTGAGTGCACGAGCAGCGGGCATGTGCATGGGGTTAGTACAAGGCATATGCATTATAATATTTTTTCGACTTTGACACAAGACAGAGTGGTAAATAACATCTGCGGCGATAAACGCCGTTGTCTATATACTCTTAAGAAATTAGTGAGCACATAATTATTGTGAGACCAAATCGTCATAGAACCGATTCCTTATTTATAATCACAGTACTATAGAGACCTAGGTGGTAGCAGCAAAATATACATGTTAGGAGAATACAATAAATAAATAAAAATAAATAGAATCAAGTATAATATATAATCAAATATATTCCTATTCATATAACTCATCAATTCAGACTTCTGACTTCCTCTTATAAATATCTATAAATATGATTTTTGAGTTAATAATACATAGATAATAGGACGATTGATTCTCATAATTCATACCTGATATCTTCAAATACATGATATAGTGCTATCTATAATCGGGTATATATGTTCTGCAGCTATACTGACTTTGATTTAATTAAAAGCCTTGGAAAAATGAATATGACATCTGATGTTTTTTGTCTAAAATATAGACAGCAATTATTATATTGAATTTTAAAAAGATTATGAGAAGAGAGAGAAAAAGAAGGAGAAAATGTCGAGTTAGCCAGATGATGATTTCATAAGAAAAAAAGAGGAGGAGAGAAGAAAGATCCGGCCCTTAATACTAAGGATATACCGATGCGGTCATGTGCAGGTCACATGACCGCAAGACATTAGACAGTATACAGATTGGTTGAGAACGGGTCACGTGATCGGGGAGGACCACGTGACCAGGAAGTAGCCGATAATATCTTTCTATGTCCATATGTTTTATAAATAAATACCACTCGTTTTCCAATTTTGTTATATACTTGGGATGTGTGCACTAATGGGATTGCCTTCTAGGGAACAATAGTTATGTTATTATTATTTCATTTAGATTATTATACCAGGATTCATTGTTGTCAGGTGGTTTTATTTTCCTCTAATTAAGGGGCTATATAAACATGACTGGGGAAGTTTGAGACACATGCTCCTGAGGAAGCTGACAATCACTAAGACCAGCGAAACGCGTTGAGATTTTCCTGACCACAGGCACTGTACCCATCGTTTTTTTCATCTAATCTGGCATCAATTGGACTTTTTCTGCTCCTACTGAATCCTCACAAGTGTTCCTTGCTTGGAAACCCGAGACTATCCCCAAACTGCAATTGGATCTCTGACTGCAACTGAGACCTTTGGGGACTGCTGATAAAGAACGGGTAATATCCACATTTAAATCACTGAGGACTGTTTGGATAATCTAAACCCTAGCCAGAAGTCATTACAATCCGTACGATTGGGATTTAAGTGGTCCAATCATATTTATGCAAGTGACTTTACCCAGTCAGAGACTTGTGTTTTATTCATGAAATATCACTATTTTTTCTGAAGTCCTGGTTTATAGATTTGTTATGTATGTATAATAAATGTATGATATTTGTTTTTATTGACACTATATATCTGCTCATTATTTGGAAATCCAGCCGGCGCCAGTACATTCTTTATTAACATTCGGGTATCTGCCCCTGACCAAACACCGGTCTGCATCTCGACCATGTGATCAGACCAGGGTCTGTGCTTTAATTCCTGCTGTGCCGCGTTCTCCCCCTGTGTTGCTGCAGACCTGTGAGCAGCGCCGTAACTACCTGTGTGCCAGGTGTGCCTGGCACACAGCGCAGTTGCCCTGAGAGCGCACGGCCAGCGGCTTGTAATGAGTCAAATTGACTCATTACAAACCGCCTGTTCTGTGCGTGCCCGTGCGCCGCGCTGGAGGAGAGCAGCAGCGCCAGAGGCAGGGGAGAGGGAGGAGGAGGGAGAGGGACTGGAGCCGCAGCAGCGCTATGTAATTGGTAGTAGCACCACTGCAGTAGTCCCCTCTCCTTCTGCATTGGCTGCCCGACGCTGCTGTGAATGCTGGGATGCGCTTCCCTCATCCCAGCATTCACAGCGGCGGGCAGCCAATGCGGATGGAGAGGGGACTGCTGCAGCGGTGCAACTACCAATTACATAGCGCTGCTGCGGCTCCAGTCCCCCTCCCTCCTCCTCCTTCTCTCCTGCCCGGGATCTGCCAGCACCGAGGAGCCTGACTGCCAGCGGGGAGAGATGGTAAGTATCTCTCTCTATTCTGTCTGCCGCAATGTGTAAAAAGGGGGACTGGCTGCCGTAATATGTAAAAAAGGGGATGCTGTTTGCCGTAATGTGTAAACAGGGGGACGCTGTCTGCCGTAATATGTAAAAAGGGGGACTGTCTGCCGTAATGTGTAATAAGGGGGACGCTGTCTGCCGTAATGTGTAAAAAGGGGGACGCTGTCTGCCGTAATGTGTAAAAAAGGGGACGCTGTCTGCCATAATGTGTAAATAAGGGGACGCTGCCTGCCGTAATGTGTAAAAAGGGGACTCTGCCTGCCGTAATGTGTAATAAAGGGGACTGTCTGCCGTAATGTGTAAAAAGGGGACGCTGTCTGCCGTAATGTGTAAAAAGGGGGACTGTCTGCCGTAATGTGTAAAAAGGGGACGCTGTCTGCCGTAATGTGTAAAAAGGGGGACTGGCTGCCGTAATGTGTAAAAAGGGGCTCTACCTGGTGTAGTGGCGCTACTGTGCAGCGTCATTTGAATAATGGATTATTTATGTACTCTGTAATTGGGCGCTGCGGAACCCGTGTGGCGCCATATAAATAAAGGATAATAATAATAATAATGGAGACTACTGTGTACCGTAGTATGAATTGGTATTATTTTGTGGCCATGCCCCTTCCTCATGAAGCCACGCCCCTATATATTTTTCACGCGCTATCTTCCATGGGGGGCGCCAATGCTGTTTCTTGCACACAGCGCTACAATGCCTAGTTACGGCACTACCTGTGAGTAACCTTTTAAAGGCTCACCCAACCTTTTTCCGGGGTGCCACATTAAAGTTTCCTAGGCTCCAGTAGTACAACAACCACTGCCATGTAACATACTTTGGGGAAGATTTATCAAAACTTGGAAAGTGATAAAGTGGGGAGAGATAAATTACTAACCAAATCAGCGTCTGTCATGTTACAGGCTGTGTTTGAAAAAAGACAGGAGCTCATTGTTTAGTATGTTATCGCTCTCTACTTTATCTCTCTCCAAACTTTGATAAATCTCCCCCTTTATCCTTACCCCAGTATATCTTTATTCTTCTTCCTCAGTGCCCAATTGTGCTACTGTTTGAGGAGAAGCATCAGTCATTCTCCTAGTCTTATTAAAAACCTCATTAATTAAAAAAATACTTTGATCCTTAAATATATATATATATATATATATATATATATATATATATAGATTATTATTATTATTATTATTATTATTATTATTATTATTATTATTATTAATTATTTATTTTATTATTATTAATTATTTATTTTAAAGCACTTTTTTTTTTTTTAAATCCATGTTATCAGCAACACACAACTTTCACTTTCGCTCTGGCAAGAATGCCAGGGTGGGGAAGTCAGTGCAAGATAACATCCACACCGAGTCATGCTGAGGCTGCTACATACCTCAGTAGTGTTACAGTAAGTGACTAAACTGAAGCATGTGATAAATTAAACACATACATAGACAAAGATGGCACCATGTGATAAGTAACAGTCAATAAAACATTGGGGGGTAGATGTTTCAAATATCGGAGAGAAATAAAGTGTAGAGAGAAAAAGTAACAAACAATCAGCTCCTAACTGTCATTTTAAAAGCTGGGTTTGAAAAATGACAGTTAGGTGTTTTGGTACATCTCCCCCTGGGAAAGATCATTGCTTCATGGAGATTCCATAGATATGAACTACTAAACTGCAATGCAAGGGAGACATCGAGGATTTCATTCTGGATGCACGCACCTAGTTTTGCAGCTTGTTTATGCGGCATTACTGTACCATATGATTGAAGGTGTTGGGTTGATAAGGGTGGGGGGGAGATACAGAGTGTGCACCGGGTGTCGCTAGAGCCCGTGATATCTCTGGAGATTGCACATTTACTTGTGTGTTCCCTGCTTTGAGGGAGAGTGCAAAGAATTCTCATTTGCACAAAAAAACTAGAATTGACCGCCACTTAAGAGGTGCTGAGGAGTGAGGACCAGGTCACACTTCTAATAGGACAGTGCACATCTCCAGGAAACCTTCTTTCAAGCTGTAATGTAGCAAAGCCAATATGCTAATGACCACTAATTGTCTGCTCTCCTTAATTTAGCAGACATCCTAGACATGGGACTTGAGATTCCTCTCCGGTAATACCTGCGGAACAATAGTCTGATGCCCGGGATTGAAAAAAATATCATATCTAGGGAGACCAATCCCTGGCTTACATTCCGGGACTGTGATGCAGTGGGCAGCACCATGCTCAGATAGCATTGTCTTATAGAAGTATACAGCCCCTTCTGAGAGAGATCCAACCGGATCCCAACCAGCACCCCCCGCGGCACTCGCCTCATGCGCAGACAGGACTCCAAATCCAAAACATGGAAGTCCTATCATCGCACAGGATAGCTCTTTTATCGCAAGTGCCGCCCTTTGTGATTTTCTTCATGCATATAGCGTTAGTAAATGCCACTTTGTATGCAGAGAGTTGCGGGATGCTCGGCGCGGCGGATGGTCGCACAGGTCACGTGGGGCTGGGATGGAGCTCCCGCCCTGCGGTTCGGTGGCTCTCCCCCGCCAGGGGGGGGCAATCCCCTTCCTCCAGACCTTGTTAGTGGGCGGGCGCAGGCAGTCTGGGCAGCGCGCGCGTGCCGCAGGTCAACCACGCAGCAGGGGGGCCCAGATGAGGCCTACCCCCTCTATTATAATTCCATCTTTAGCCTTGCCGGTCCGGTCAGCGCCCTCCCGCGTCGGGGTGGGATGTCGCACCCGCTCTGCGGCTGCGGAGGGGCCGTTGCCGGTTGCAGATAGTGCGGGGCCTGTTGGGCGGGGTCGTGCCGCGTCCGCCCGCAGTGGGGCGGGCCACCCGGCCTCTCCTGCCGTGGATGGGCCCGGGGCGCATTGCACGGCGGGTAGTGATGCCACCGTCCGTGGCCATGTGGCTCCTGCCGGACGCCGGACGGGGTCTCGGCTGCGGGTCACTCACCCCATAAGTGGGCGGCATGCGCAGGTGGCTGACGAATCATCTCTCCCTCCCCACGTCTAGTCGTCTCCTGCTGATGCTTCTGCGGTCAGCTCTCAGTCCAACATCGCGCTGCCCCTTCGAGAAAATTAGCGAACCCTTCGTTAGCAAATCTGCTAAGCTAATATACACTCCCAGTAGGCGTAGGCTTAGCGTGTGCAATGCTGCTAAAAGCAGCTAACGAGCGAACAACTCGGAATCATCCCCTTCGTCTCCTCCCGCTGCACCTTTCCGCCTTTCGGTTTATGGGTTTTAAACTGGACGATGGCTACTACATCGATCGATGCCTCCCTATGGGTTGTTCCATCTCTTGCGCATACTTCGAAAGATTCAGTTCTTTCCTCCACTGGTGTTTGGAACAGGTGACGGGCGAGCGGGGAATTTCGCATTACTTGGACTATTGTCTTTTTATCGGCCCATCAGGCTCAGATCGCTGCGTCAATTTGCTGCAGGGGGCTCTGGCCCTCTTCGCACGCTTTGGGGTTCCGGTTGCACCAGAAAAGACGGAGGGTCCCTCCGCCTCATTGGTTTACCTCGGGATTCAGATTGATACGGTCGGTAGTCTGCGGACAAGGTGTTGCGTTTACGCGACGGTATCCTATATGCGCTGGCTGCGGGCAAGCTTACTCTTAAGCAGGCTCAATCCTTATTGGGCCTGTTTAACTTTGCTTGCAAGGTGATCCCCATGGGCAGGGTTTTCTGTAGAAAATTGGAACGGGCTACCGTGGGGGTTAGACGTCCTCATCATTTTCTTAGGTTGTCCCTCTAAATCCGTAGGGATTTACGAATCTGGGATGACTTTCTAGTTCGTTTCAACGGCACCTGTATTTGGCAGGAGGCAGTCGTGTCTAGCCCATCCCATGGAGCTTTTCACGGACGCCTCTGGCGCTTTCGGGTTCGGAGCTTATTTTGCAGGCCGTAGGTGCGCGTCTCCTTGGACGCGTGCCTGGCTTAGCAAGGGCCTCACGACGAACCTGCTGTTGCTGGAAATTTTTCCTATTCTGGTTGCTTTGGAATTGTGGTGCGATGCCCTGCGTAACAAACATGTTATCTTCTGGTGCGACAATTTGGGCGTGGTTTTTGCCATAAACCGCCAAAAATCCACGTCCTTTCCGGGCCTGCGGGTCATTGCGCAGATAGTCTTGCTATGCTTGGTGAACAACATTACGTTGCGAGCCAAGCATGTCCGTGGCGTGCGTAACGAAATTGCGGATGCCCTGTCTCGCGGCGATTGGCAGCGGTCTAGGCGCTTGGCTTCTGCAGCTCTAATCCAAGGGGAATAATGTCCTGCTTATGTGTGGCAGGTCATCCACCCGGATTGGAGGAGTTAGCCCACAGGTCATTGGCCCCTGCAACTTTTGCGGCCTATCGGGCCGCCTGGGAGCGGTGGAGTCGCTTCCTCCTGGAGAGAGGCCAGAGTGGTAAGACCTCTCACGATTTACTCTTAGACTACATCTGGATTTTGTACTCCAACGGGATTTCGCGGGCGTCTGTTAGCAGGGTTCTGGCGGGTATATCATACTTTCTGCAGCTTCGGGGGGAAGCGGATTTTACGAAGTCCTTTTTCCTCCGGCGGGTGTTGAAAGGTTGGGCTCGGGCAACCCCGCCCCTCCCGGATACTCGCCAGCCGATCACTGGTGCTTTGCTGAGGCGGATTTTGGGATCCCTACGGAGTATTTGCTCTTCGGGATACGAGGTTTGCCTCTTCATGGCGGCCTTTACGATGGCCTTCCACGGTGCGTTCAGGGTGGGTGAGCTGGTGTCCGTCTCTCGGACTTCTGCCTCGCCCATGCTGGAGGCCCACATCGTCGTATGCCCCGACGGTTTGTGGTGTAGGATTCAGCGCTCCAAGACTGACGTAGTCGGCAGGATGCAGTGGGTTCGAATGGGTCAGGTTCATGCGCGGGGCATTTGTTCAGTTGCCGCGGCCCAGGCTTATTCGTCCGTACGGCCTCCAACGCCCACCGGGTGGCTCGTCCATAGTGACGGTTCCCCGTTGACCAGATATCAATTCCGGTCGGTTTTGGGGCGTTGTATTTTGTACCTGGGTCTATCTCCGGCCGACTATGGGACTCACTTTTTCCGCATCGGCGCTGCTTCAGCAGCCGCTGCGGCGGGTTGGTCCGAGGTCGAAGTCCGGGCACTTGGTAGGTAGAGGTCTGGTGCAGACAGACGCTATATCAGGCCTTTTCCTCCCAGTGCGCCCATTTGAGGACTAGCCGCTCGTCGCAGTTGCACTTTGTGATTGCGGGGGCCTTGAGGAATTTTTGTTTTATCGTTGGTTTTAATTACGGCTTTTGCCGGCCAACGAAGTTTTGTGTTTTTGCCTCAAGTCAAATTGGGTGGCCCAACTACCCTCTTCCTCTCCCATTAGGGACGCAGTTAGGTTACCCATTTACACATATTATCTTTATTTCGTTTATTAACCTTCGTCACACCCTTCTTTTGCAGGACAGCGGTTAGATCCGCACTTTATATGGTTTGTCGGCCATTCATACGTCTACTGGCTGTCCGTGTTGGCTCTGGCCTGCGGCATAACCTGGTTTCCGGAGCTGCAGGCCGTGCGCTGGTTGGGGCGTAGAGGCCTCCGCTGGGACGGCCTACGGGACTGGCTTCGGGCGGCAGTTGGCCGATTTGGATATCCACTGTTTCTGGTCTTGCATCTGGGTGGCAATGATCTGGTGCGCCGCACTGGGCTCGACATTCGCCTCGAGATCAGACGTCAACTGTTGGAACTTATGGCTGACTGGCCGTTTTGCCTGATCCTCTGGTCAGACATCGTCCCTCGGCGGTCTTGGCGTGGAGCCTTTAACCCCGGGGCGATTGACCTGGTTCGGAGGCGGGTCAATTCGGTTGTCGGTCGTGCTGACCTCCAGCATGGCGGGCTGGTTGTGCCGCACGGAGGTATCTCCTTCAGTGATCCGACACAATACTGGTCTGACGGGGTGCATTTGTCGCCGGCTGGCATGCTGATCTTCCTGGAGGACATTATTCACGTTCTTAGGTCCCTTTAGATTAGGGGTGGGCAACAGGCGGCCCGCAGACCAATCCTGCCTGGCCTGCTGTGCCCCACCAGAGTGCAATGACAAGCGGCCCGACATGCCGCTTGTCATTGCACTGCTCTCAGACGTGGCACCGCTGAGGAAATCCCGGTCACGTCACAGGGTCAGCTGACTGGGATTTCCTCTGTTATCATGCGCTGGGCGGCACGGGGGGCGGGCACTGCAGTGAGCAGGAGCGGCGGCCAGTGAGGAGAGGAAGTGGCGGGCAGCGAGCGGGAGCAGGAGAGGCCACATCAGCAGTGACTCCGGCCGGCAGCAGCGCAGATCATCGGACAGCGGGGATTGTCTGCCACTGTGACAAACAGGTAAACCCCCTGTCCAGCCAGCCCCTGGATCACTGCTTAAGCTGCTATATAGGTTTAGGGGTGGGGAGGGAGGGGAGTTAAAAACTGCAATATGGGTTTAGGGGAGGGAGGGGAAAGGGGGGTAGGGACTGTCTGCCGTAATGTGTAAAAACGGGGGCCCTGTCTGCCGTAATGTGTAAAAACGGGGGCGCTGTCTGCCGTAATGTATAAAACCGGGGGCGCTGTCTGCCGTAATTATAAAAACGGGGCATTGTCTGCCGTAATGTGTAAAAACGGGGTCGCTGTCTGCCGTAATTATAAAAACGGGGGCGCTGTCTGCCGTAATGTGTAAAAACGGGGGCGCTGTCTGCCGTAATGTGTAAAAACGGGGGCGCTGTCTGCCACAATGTGTAAAAACAGGGGCGCTGTCTGCCGTAATGTATAAAAACGGGGGCGCTGTCTGCCGTAATGTGTAAAAAGGGGACGCTGTCTGCCGTAATGTGTAAAAACGGGGGCGCTGTCTGCCGTAATGTGTAAAAACAGGGACGCTGTCTGCCGTAATGTATAAAAACGGGGGCGCTGTCTGCCGTAATGTATAAAAACGGGGGCGCTGTCTGCCGTAATTATAAAAACGGGGGCGCTGTCTGTCGTAATCTGTAAAAAGGGGACGCTGTCTGTCGTAATGTGTAAAAAGGGGGACGCTGTCTGCCGTAATGTGTAAAAAGTGCACGCTGTCTGCCGTAATGTGTAAAAAGGTATCTCTTTTTGAGTATTTTGTGTGTGGCCCTCGAATATTCGCTGGAAGTGTTAAGCGGCCCCCCAGCTGAAATAATTGCCCACCCCTGCTTTAGATAGTTTTCTCTTTTGATAGTCCATTTGGGTTTTCGTTGTGTTAGTTTGTGTTCTGCTTTCTCAGGTCTCTTTAGTTAGTTTTTCTGCCTTTTTGTGGTGTGGGTTTTGAGTTCGGTGGCGGTGGCAGGTTGGTAACCTGGCAGTTGGCCTGTTTCTGAACGGTTACTTAATTTTAATTATGATTTCAAGGTTAGTTAGTTTGGGTGTACTTTTAGGAAGATTTTATAGTTTTTATAATTAGTTTACGGGCATCACTTTACCAAGTGGGTCCATATAATTGGTATAAACATATGTGGATGGCGGGGCCGGTGGCCCAATTTTTACCCCGTAGGGGCAGAGCGTACCTCCGTCCCTACAACTGTTGGTGGGCAGGGATAGTGGCAGAAGGTCGACCCCTGTCCTTGTATTTTTGATGTCTGGGATGGAGGCAGGAGGCCGATCCCGGAACATCTGGGGCAGAAGGCTCCCTCACACATGTTTTTTATTGCTTGTTTTTTTCTGACGTCATGACGTCTCTCCCATAGCAGCGCCGCACTGACACTAGGAGTCAATTATGACCTCTAGCGTCAGTCAGTGACGCCGGCTGCCGTGGGCGCCCACACAGCCCACGGCGCCCACGGGGAGAGGAAGGATCAGGAGTAGCGGCTCTTGCCACAGTGTCGGCGGCGCCCTCGGGGTAGCGGTGCCCTGGGCAAAAAGCCTGCTTGCCTGTGGCAAGAGCCGCTACTGGTATAAGTGTATGAGCGTATGTTTGTAACTGTACAGTATATACTGTATGTGTGTGATTGTATCAAAATATGTGTGTGATAGTATAGTATGTATGTGTGCATGTGTGTGACTATGTAAATATCTGTGTGACAGTGCAGTATGTATGTGTGCATGTGTGTGAATGTATGTAAATATGTGTGTAACAGTACAGTAGGTATGTGTGCGTGTGACTATGTAAATATGTATGTGACAGTACAGTATGTATGTATGCATGTGTGTGACTGTATGTAAATATGTGTGTGACTACATATGTATGTGTACATGTGTGTGACTGTATGTAAATATGAATGTGACTGTACAATATGTATGTGTTCATATGTGTGACTATGTAAATATGTATGCAACTATAGTATGTATGTGTGTGTGCGTGTGACTATGTAAATATGTGTGTGACAGTACAGTATGTATGTGTGCATGTGTGTGACTGTATGTAACTATGTGTGTGACTACAGTATGTATGTGTGCGACTATGTAAATATGTGTGTGACAGTGCAGTATGTATGTATGCTTGTGTGTGACAGTACAGTATGTATGTGTGTGACTGTACATAAATATGTGTGTGACTATATGTATGTATGTATGTGTGTGTGTGTGTGTGTGTGTGTAAATATGTATGCAACTATAGTATGTATGTGTGCATGTGTGTGACTTTGTAAATATGTGTGTGACAGTACAGTATGTATGTGTGCGTGCGTGTGACTATGTAACTATGAATGTGACAGTACAGTATGTATGTATGTATGTATGCATGTGTGACTGTATGTAAATATGTGAGTGACAGTACAGTATGTATGTGTGTGACTGTATGTAAATATGTGTGTGACTACAGTATGTATGTGTGCATGTGTGTGACTATGTAAATATGTGTGTGACAGTGCAGTATGTATGCATGTGTGTGACAGTACAGTATGTATGTGTGTGACTGTATGTAAATATGTGTGTGACTATAGTACGTACGTATGTGTGTGACTATGTAAATATGTGTGTGACTACAGTATGTATGTGTGCATGTGTGTTACTATGTAAATATGTGTGTGACAGTACAGTATGTATGTGTGCGTGCGTGTGACTATGTAACTATGAATGTGACAGTACAGTATGTATGTATGCATGTGTGACTGTATGTAAATATGTGAGTGACAGTACAGTATGTATGTGTGTGACTGTATGTAAATATGTGTGTGACTACAGTATGTATGTGTGCATGTGTGTGACTATGTAAATATGTGTGTGACAGTACAGTATGTATGTGTGTGACTGTATGTAAATATGTGTGTGACTATAGTACGTACGTATGTGTGTGACTATGTAAATATGTGTGTGACTACAGTATGTATGTGTGCATGTGTGTTACTATGTAAATATGTGTGTGACAGTACAGTATGTATGTGTGCGTGCGTGTGACTATGTAACTATGAATGTGACAGTACAGTATGTATGTATGCATGTGTGACTGTATGTAAATATGTGAGTGACAGTACAGTATGTATGTGTGTGACTGTATGTAAATATGTGTGTGACTACAGTATGTATGTGTGCATGTGTGTGACTATGTAAATATGTGTGTGACAGTGCAGTATGTATGCATGTGTGTGACAGTACAGTATGTATGTGTGTGACTGTATGTAAATATGTGTGTGACTATAGTACGTACGTACGTACGTACGTACGTATGTGTGTGACTATGTAAATATGTATGTGACTACAGTATGTATGTGTGCATGTGTGTGACTATGTAAATATGTGTGTGACAGTACAGTATGTATGTGTGCGTGCGTGTGACTATGTAACTATGAATGTGACAGTACAGTATGTATGTATGCATGTGTGACTGTATGTAAATATGTGAGTGACAGTACAGTATGTATGTGTGTGACTGTATGTAAATATGTGTGTGACTACAGTATGTATATGTGCATGTGTGTGACTATGTAAATATGTGTGTGACAGTGCAGTATGTATGCATGTGTGTGACAGTACAGTATGTATGTGTGTGACTGTATGTAAATATGTGTGTGACTATAGTACGTACGTACGTACGTACGTACGTACGTACGTACGTACGTACGTGTGTGACTATGTAAATATGTGTGTGACTACAGTATGTATGTGTGCATGTGTGTGACTATGTAAATATGTGTGTGACAGTGCAGTATGTATGTGACAGTACAGTATGTATGTGTGTGTGTGACTATGTAAATATGTGTGTGACAGTGCAGTATGTGTGCATGTGTGTGACAGTACAGTATGTATGTGTGTGACTGTATGTAAATATGTATGCAACTATAGTATGTATGTGTGCATGTGTGTGACTATGTAAATATGTGTGTGACAGTGCAGTATGTATGTGTGCATGTGTGTGACTGTATGTAAATATGTGTGTGACAGTACAGTATGTTTGTGTGCGTGCATGTGACTATGTAAATATGTATGTGACAGTACAGTATGTTTGTATGTATGCATGCATGTGTGTGTGTGACTGTATGTAAATATGTGTGTGACAGTACAGTATGTATGTGTGTGACTACAGTATGTATGTGTGCATGTGTGTGACTATGCAAATATGTGTGACAGTGCAGTATGTATGCATGTGTGTGACAGTACAGTGTGTATGTATGTGACTATGTAAATATGCGGGTGACTACAGTATGTATGTGTGCATGTGTGTGACTATGTAAATATGTGTGTGACAGTGCAGTATGTATGTAAGCATGTGTGTGACTGTATGTAAATATGTGTGACTACAGTATGTATGTGTGCTTGTGTGTGACTATGAAAATATGTGTGTGACAGTGCAGTATTTATGTGTGTGAGGGTATGTAAATATGTGTGTGACTGTACAGTAAGTATGTGTGCATGTGTGTAACTATGTAAATATGTGTGTGACAGTGCAGTATGTATGCATGTGTGTGACAGTACAGTATGTATGTGTGTGACTGTATGTAAATATGTGTGTGACTACAGTACGTACGTACGTACGTACGTACGTACGTACGTACGTACGTACGTACGTACGTGTGTGTCTGTATGTAAATATGTGTGTGACTATAGTACGTACGTACGTACGTACGTACGTACGTACGTACGTACGTACGTACGTGTGTGACTATGTAAATATGTGTATGACTATAGTATGTACGTACGTGTGTGACTGTATGTAAATATGTGTGTGACTACAGTATGTATGTGTGCATGTGTGTGACTATGTAAATATGTGTGTGACAGTACAGTATGTATGTGTGTGACTATGTAAATATGTGTGTGACAGTGCAGTATGTATGCATGTGTGTGACAGTACAGTATGTATGTGTGTGACTGTATGTAAATATGTATGCAACTATAGTATGTATGTGTGCATGTGTGTGACTATGTAAATATGTGTGTGACAGTGCAGTATGTATGTATGTATGTATGCATGTGTGTGACTGTATGTAAATATGTGTGTGACAGTACAGTATGTTTGTGTGCGTGCATGTGACTATGTAAATATGTATGTGACAGTACAGTATGTATGTATGCATGCATGTGTGTGTGTGACTGTATGTAAATATGTGTGTGACAGTACAGTATGTATGTGTGTGTGACTACAGTATGTATGTGTGCATGTGTGTGACTATGCAAATATGTGTGACAGTGCAGTATGTATGCATGTGTGTGACAGTACAGTATGTATGTGTGTGACTGTATGTAAATATGTGTGTGACTTTAGCATGTATGTATGTATGTATGTGACTGTATGTAAATATGCGTGTGACTACAGTATGTATGTGTGCATGTGTGTGACTATGTAAATATGTGTGTGACAGTGCAGTATGTATGTAAGCATGTGTGTGACTGTATGTAAATATGTGTGACTACAGTATGTATGTGTGCTTGTGTGTGACTATGAAAATATGTGTGTGACAGTGCAGTATTTATGTGTGTGAGGGTATGTAAATATGTGTGTGACTGTACAGTATGTATGTGTGCATGTGTGTGACTATGTAAATATGTGTGTGACAGTGGAGTATGTTTGTGTGCATGTGTGTAACTATGTAAATATGTGTGTGACAGTACAGTATCTATGTGTGCATGCATGTGACTATGTAAATATGTGTGTGACAGTACAGTATGTATGTAGGCATGTGTGTGACTGTATGTAAATGTGTGTGATAGTACAGTATGTATGTGCATGTGTGTGACTGTATGTAAATATGTGTGTGACTACAGTATGTATGTGTGTATGTGTTTGACTATGTAAATGTGTGTGTGACAGTGCAGTATGTATGTGTGCATGCACGTGCGTGGCTATATGTAAATATGTGTGACAGTACAGTATGTTTGTATGTATGTATGCATGTGTGTGACTATGTAAATATGTGTGTGACAGTGCAGTATGTATGTGTGCATGCATGTGACTGTGTGTAAATATGTGTGTGACAGTACAGTATGTATGTGTGCATGCATGTGTCTGTATGTAAATGTGACTGCACAGTATGTATTTGTGCATGTGTGTGACTGTACAGTATGTATTTGTGCATGTGTGTGACTGTATGTGTGTGACAGTCCTGCTCTTCAGGTACTGACTCACCTGGGGTTGCAGTGGCCCACGGGAAAGAATGATAGGGAGGGAACACTATAACCGCCTGTGCGTGTGAGACAGGGGGCAGAGCAGCAGCTTGGGGGAGCGATGTACACATCCCCTGCATGACATAAAATGGGAAGGGTGAAGTGTGACTATGTTCTCTTACATATTTGTGCTGAAGGCTCGTGCATAAGGACCTGATGTCCGCATCCCAAATGTTGCATTTTAGGGCCCCGTGTCTTTAGTTCCCCAGACATCCCAAAGCCAAAGCCTGATTCAAAGATGGATGCAAATGCCATCATAGCTGCAAATCCGTATGCCATACCTCCCAACATGACCCTCTCCAGGAGGGACACCATGCTCTGCTTCTGGACTTTTCTCTTAACTTATAATTGCTGGCACTTGTTTTGAACAGGTTAATGGATAAGAAAGGTGTTTCAGCACAGGTGAGGGCAATCGTAAATGAAGAGAGAAGTCCAGGAGCAGAGTATTCTGTCCCTCCTGGAGAGGGTCATGTTGGGAGGTATGCGTATGCTGCGGCTGTGCTAAAATATGCTAATGCCGCAGCCGCTAGGATTTGTATTAAGATGCTCACAGGAGGCACCTGAGATCCGCCGCTTCTGTAATGTGACCATCGGACGCACATCGCCCAATTTTACATGCTTCTGGGTAACCGTATAGTAATAGTTGTGCATCATGGCTGTTGGAATCACAAAAGATCAACCCACTTACATTAGGGGGAAAACATAGCATCCCCAGGCCCCCGGCAGCATTTGTGCAATGCCCATCTACCCTTCGTAGACCCATGTTCTGCCCTACTTAGCAGTAACGAGAGCTAGCCCACTCAAAGTGTGCCTGTGCCCCCATTTGGCCACTTAACTTACTCAGAATAGCAGAGGGGTAGATGGAAGGAAATAATCGGACAGCGCAGACGGCTGTGTAGTGTACTGGGCACCATGCAGAGGCTGCATTGCTATGTAGTGGTGAGTACTGCCAGGGATGTGTCACTAAGCAGGGCCACGTCTGATTACAGTGTGCAGTAATGGAATACAGGTGTTGCCTAATTATTTACAGGTGTGGATTGTCAGACGATATGCTCATCATGGTTTCTGTAGGGGCAAAACCACAAGTATGTCCACAAAACCATATATTACAAAAGAGCGAGAATTAAAGGGGCGATTGGAAACCAAAAATGACTGTAAGTTCTTAAATATTTTAATGGGACTTCTGTGAGTATCCTGTCCGTTACAAATAACATTGTCTACCTGAAGGAATTTCTACTTCTTCTCTCCACAGTATGTTTTAGTCATAGTACAGCTTGGCCTGTATCATTCCCATTGCAATCTAAAGGATAAAGATGTCTATTTACTAAGCCTTGAACAGAGATAAAGTGGATGGAGATAAAGGGGGTCATTCCGACCCGTTTGCTCACTGCTGTTTGTCACAGCGGTGCGAACGGGTCGGTTCTGCCCCTGCGCGGCGGCCGCAATGCGCACGCACGTCGTTGATCTGCGACAGCCATCGCCGTCCAATGACCAGAAGAACAAAGAAAGTGATCGCTAGCGAGATCGCAATAAGATTGACAGCAGGAAGGCATTCCGGGGCGGCAACTCAGTTTTCTGGGAGTGGTGAGTCCAACGCAGGCGTGTCCAGGCGTTTGGAGGGGCGGATGTCGGACGTCAATTCCGGGACCTGCATCGCTGGATCGATCGCACATGGTAAGGTTCTGTTACCCTGGTCTAGTTCCACACAAAACTTTTTTTTGCATAGCAGGGCTGCACAAGCGTTCGCAGCCTTGCTATGCAAAAAAGCCCTCCTCCATAGGCGGCGTCAAGTTGATCGCATGGGCAGCAAAAAGTTGCTCCGTGAGATTAACTCTGAATGACCCCGAAAAGGCCTAATTCAGAGTTGATCGCAGCAGCAAATTTGTTAGCAGTTTGACAAAACCATGGGGGTCATTTCGAGTTGATCGCTCGCTAGCAGTTTTTAGCAGCCGTGCAAACGCATTGTCGCCGCCCACCGGGGAGTGTATTTTCGCTTTGCAGCAATGCGAACGCCTGTGCAGCAGAGCACCTGCAAAATCTTTTTGTGCAAAACAAGACCAGCCCTGTAGTAACTTATGCTGTGCGTTGATTCTAACGACGGAGGGACGGCATTTGACATCACACACTCGCCCAGCGAAAGCCCAGCCACGCCTGCGTTTTCCACGACAGACCTGCGTTTTTCTAAGCACTCCCTGAGAACGGTCAGTTGACACCCAGAAACGCCCTCTTTCTGTCAATCACCTTGCGGCCGTCTGTGGAATCGTTGCTAGAACCAGTGCAAAACCACAATGGACTTTGTACCCGTATGACGCGCGTGCGCATTGCGGTGCCTACGCATGCGCAGATTAGCCATTTTTTACACTGATAGCTGCGCAGCGAACAACGGCAGCTAGCGATCAACTCGGAATGACCCCCCATGTGCACTGCAGGGGGGGGCAGATATAACATGTGCAGAGAGAGTTAGATTTGGGTGGGGTGTGTTCAAACTGAAATCTAAATTGCAGTGTAAAAATAAAGCAGCCAGTATTTACCCTGCACAGAAACAAAATACCCCACCCAAAACTAACTCTCTCTGCAAATGTTATATCTGCCCTCCCTGCAGTGCACATGGACCCTCATTTCGAGTTGATCGCTCGCTAGCTGCTTTTAGCAGCAGTGCAAACGCTAGGCCGCCGCCCTCTGGGAGTGTATCTTAGCTTAGCAGAAGTGCGAACGAAAGGATCGCAGAACTGCTCCAAAAAAAGATTGTGCAGTTTCTGAGCAGCTCGAAACTTACTCCTAGCTAGCGATCACTTCAGACTGTTCAGTTCCTGTTTTGACGTCACAAACACGCCCTGCGTTCGGTCAGCCCCTCCCCCGTTTCCCCAGCCACTCCTGCGTTTTTATCGGGCACGCCTGCGTTTTTACACACACTCCCCGAAAACGGTCAGTTTCCGCCCAGAAACACCCACTACCTGTCAATCACTCACCGATCAGCAGTGCGACTGAAAAGCATCGCTAGACCTTGTGTGAAACTGCATAGTTTTGTGTGAAAGTACGATGCGCGTGCGCAGTGCGCACCATACGCATGCTCAGAAGTGCCGCTTTTTCAACTAATCGCCACGCTGCGAACGAAAGCAGCTAGCGATCAACTCGGAATGAGAGCCATGGTTTTGCCCATCTGCTAACAAATTTGCTGCTGCAATCAACTCTGAATTATCCCCAAAGTACCAGCCAATCGGCTCCTAACTGTCATTTTCTCCGGTAGGGTCCACAGGTTATCCACAGGATAACAATGGGATATGATGGAGCGTCAGCGGATTAGCACCAATCGATCAAAGATTTCTGGCTTCCCAGGATGCAATGGGCCCGTCCATATATCCCCACCCACTGGCTCAGGCAAATCAGTTTTTGTTTGGTGCGGCAGGAGCCGGACCATGGTCAGAGGGCTGCGGTTATTTAGCAGCCCTAAGCTTTCTTATTTTAGTTTTATAGTCTTACTATTTTTTTGAGTGATCTTTCTAAACAGCGTCTTATACGTACATTAGAAAGAGTCGCTCCAACAACTCTCCGCCGAGTCACGACAACGCTTACCCACAAGTACAGTGTTGTTTCAGCAAGCGTCTATGTCGGATATACTAGCAGATCCATCAGACGTTACCAGGCTGTGGCCGGAGCACGGGGAGAAGGTAAGGCATTGGTTCCGCTGTGTTGGGAGGAAACTACCAAACAGTCAATGACACGGCTGCCATCGTGGGTGCACCAGAACTAGGCCTTAGGGTTCATAGGCTCCAGGAATAATATGAGGCCGCGATACCTAGGGTTGATGTCAGCAGGGGGAGTCAGACGCTCTCCTGGTCGCCCCTCCCCCCGGTTCATGACCAGTCCCCGCCGAGTCTCCCGCCATGAACTGTTTCTTCGCTTCCGTCCCAGACGCTACCACGAGGGGACCCGGTCGCAGCATAGGCGGCTGTGTAACCGGTGCGTCTGTGTTCACTGTTTGCTACCACGAGGGGACCCGTTCGCAGCATAGGTGACTGTGTGACCGATGCATCTGTGTTCATTGAGCGTCTGTGTTCACTATAGGTTCATTGAGCGGCAGTGTACACTAGTAGCGTCTGGATCCACTCAGCGTTTGCTAACGTATTGATCAATCCTGGAAGCGAGGTGAGTCTCCCTGTATCCCACTCTACTGCGTACGGGTTATACAGCACAAAAATCTCTATCTACCTTTTTGAGTATGAATAGTTAGATAAGTGCCTATTGCATATGAGTCTGTATACATTTACTGTGGTTTATCTCGCATTGCGTCTGAATACGCTAGATCAGTTTAAACATGACAGTAATTTGTTCTCCTACATACTTAAAAGATATGTTTGTAGTTGATGATGTGCTCATATTGCTTATTATACTAATGTATAACATGTGACTGACTGCTAGTGTGATTGCTGACTTTACTATATGTCTGTTAATTGTCCTTTGTGATCCTCAATGCTGGTGCATGGGTAGGGTCAGATTGTAGGTCACTTTAGATACTTTAAAGTGATTACAGTCACAAATTGTGACTGTAATCACAGTCACAATTGACTTGATGAAAGTGCTGATTATTTATCATGTCTAAGAGCGGCAAAGGTGAAGAAGGTACACTCACAGCAACACCAACACTCATTTCATGTTTGTCTTGCAAAAATGTATTATCCTCTCAGGATCTGGTTCAGGATGGTTTGTGTACAAATTGCTTTAGTTTTCAGCAAAATACAAGGCAGATCCCAAAACAAATGGATCCACCTTGGGCGATGTTTGCACAGACCTTTTCCAGTATAGCTGAACGGATAATTCCTACCCCGTCTGTACCAGGTATAGGTTACACTATTAACCCTTACATGCAGTTCCCTACCTACGGTATATCGTTTCCACCTTCTCAAAAGAAACAGGTGGATAAACCGAGGGTAAGTAAATCTTCACTTTCACAGGCTACATATGAGGCAGAGGAAGATTCATCGGAAGATGAAAGCCCAGATAATGCTACTTCGGCATACGAAGAAGAGGAGGAAGGTCCTAGCTCAGTCGATATAGCTGAGTTAATTAGAGCTATGAAAGCCATCCTTTCCTCAGAGGATTCAGCAGAGCCTATGTTAAAAACTTAGGCACCTGTGTTTAAACGTCCTAAAACAGTTAAGACTGAGTTTCCAGGGTCAGATCAACTGACGGAAATCATGGAAGAGGCTTGGGCAACACCCTATAAGAGGTTTAAAATTCCAAAGAAATGGGATTCCAATTATCCACTTCCACCTGGGGAATGTATAAAAAGGGAGGTGGCTCCTAAAGTAGATACGCATGTGATTCGATTAGTGTGGAAATCTATTTTACCTTTGCCTTCAACATCATTAAATGATGTCACGGATAGGAGAGTGGATGGGTTTCTTAAAACCATTTTTTCCCTGTCTGGGGCAGTCATAAGGCCAGCCATGGCTTCAGCTTGGATGGCAAAAGCAGTGCCGCCTGGGCTGACACATTGGAAGGGGATTTTCCAGTATCCTCTAGAGAGCAAAAATCCCATGTAGCACATATAAAACAGGCTGCAATATTCTTGGAAGAAGCAGCATTAGATATGGGTACTGGGGCTCATTCTGAGTTGTTCGCTCGTTATTTTTTTTCCGCTACGGAGCGATTAGTCGCAAACAGCGCATGCGCAATGTACGCAGTGCGCCTGCGCCAATTAAATTAGCACAAAAGTTTGGTATTTTACTCACGGCGTAACAAAGTTTTTTCATCGTTCTGCTGATCGGAGTGTGATTGACAGGAAGTGGGTGTTTCTGGGCGGAAACTGGCCGTTTTCTGGGAGTGTGCGGAAAAACGCAGGCGTGTCAGGGAAAAACGCGGGAGTGTCTGGAGAAACGGGGGAGTGGCTGGGCAAACGCTGGGCGTGTGTGTGACGTCAAACCAGGAACGAAACGGCCTGAACTGATCGCTATTTGTGAGTAGGTCTGGAGCTACTCAGAAACTGCTAAGAAATTTCTTTTCGCTATTCTGCGAATCTTTCGTTCGCTATTCTGCTATGCTAATATACACTCCCAGAGGGCGGCGGCTTAGCGTGTGCAATGCTGCTAAAAGCAGCTAACAAGCGAACAATTTGGAATGACCCCCACTATTGCCTCCTGGGCTTCAGCTCCAACAATAGCTGCTCGCAGAGCAGTTTGGTTACGTACATGGGGGGTAATTCTGAGTTGATCGCAGCAGGTACTTTGTTAGCAGTTGGGCAAAACCATGGGGGTCATTCCGAGTTGTTCGCTCGTTATTTTTTTGTCGCAACGGAGCGAACAGTCGCTAATGCGCATGCGCAATGTCCGCAGTGCGACTGCGCCAAGTAAATTTGCTATGCAGTTAGGACTTTTACTCACGGCATTACGAGGTTTTTTTCTTCGTTCTGGTGATCGTAATGTGATTGACAGGAAGTGCGTGTTTCTGGGCGGAAACTGGCAGTTTTATGGGTGTGTGCGAAAAAACGCTACCATTTCTGGGAAAAACGCGGGAGTGGCTGGAGAAACGGAGGAGTGTCTGGGCGAATGCTGGGTGTGTTTGTGACGTCAAACCAGGAACGACAAGCACTGAACTGATCGCAGATGCCGAGTAAGTTTGGAGCTACTCAGAAACTGCTAAGAAGTGTCTATTCGCAATTCTGCTAATCTTTCGTTCGCAATTTTGATAAGCTAAGATTCACTCCCAGTAGGCGGCGGCTTAGCGTGTGCAAAGCTGCTAAAAGCAGCTTGCAGGCGAACAACTCGGAATGACCCCCCATGTGCACTGCAGGGGGGGCAGATATAACATGTGCAGAGAGAGATAGATTTGGGTGTGGTGAGTTCAATCTGCAATCTAAATTGCAGTGTAAAAATAAAGCAGCCAGTATTTACCCTGCACAGAAACAAAATAAACCACCCAAATCTAACTCTCTCTGCAAATGTTATATCTGCCCCCCCCCCCTGCAGTGCACATGGTTTTGCCCAACTGCTAAAAAATTTCCTGCTGCGATCAACTTGGAATTACCCCCTGGGAAAGCTGATTCTGAGTCCAAGAGGGTTTTGAAATCTTTGCCTTTTTCTGGAAATATTCTTTTTTGTAAAGAATTGACAGATATTCTGGAGGCAGAAGCAGACTCCAAAAAGGTAAAGTTTCCTTCCACATTCAAATACAAACCTAAAGCTCTGGGTTTTCGGCCCTTTCAGCCTCAAAGAAAGGGTAAGGGAAAAAGTGATCGCAAGCCCCAATACAACAGGTCTGGTAAGACTAAAAAACAGTGGGCTACCAGAGGCCCGGCTTCCAAATCAGAGGATAAGCCATCAGCCTGATGGTGTGAGCCTCCACCTGGGGGACCCCAGGGTACGGGGCCGACTTCTTCAGTTTGCACAGATTTGGCAACAGTCTACAACAGATGCCTGGGTACAGGAAGTGGTGTCTCTGAGTTATGCTTTTCCCTTCAAGAAGCATCCTCCTCAAAGGTTTTTCTGTACCATCCCGTCTCGGGTCGAGGCGAAGGCCAGGGCTTTGCAAGAAGCAGTTCAGAAATTGCTTCAGTCAGGAGTAATTATTCCAGTTCCTCTAGCACAGTGAGGACAGGAGTTTTACTCCAACCTATTTTTGGTTCAGAAGTCAAATGGATCCTTTTGACCCATTCTCAATCTCAAAATGCTGTACAAATACATTTGGGTACCTCGGATTCACATGGAGACGTTACGTTCCATAATCTTGGCCATGGAGCCAGGAGATTATATGGTATCCCTGGATATACAGGATGCTTACCTGCATGTTCCCATAGCACTGTCCCATCCAGTGGCGGAACTAGAGAATGGTGGGCCCAGGTGCAACAATATGCATTGGGCCCCCTCCCATAATAAAAACAGGGAAATGGCGTCGCCCAAAATACAGTGTTTTATCTCACTAACAAGGGGTGTTGCCACACAGTAGTACTCCCAATTCACAGTAGAGAGCCTTATACACAGTACGCCACACAGTAGAGAAGCTTATACACAGTACACCACATAGAAAAGAGCCTTATACACGTTGCGCCACACAGTAGAGCGCCTTATACACGTTGCGCCACACAGTAGAGAAGCTTATAAACGGTACGTCACACAGTAGAGAGCCTTATACAGGGTTCGCCACACAGTAAAGAGCCTTATACACATTGCACCACACAGTAGAGAGCCTTATACAGGGTACGCCACACAGTAGAGAGCCTTATACAGGGTACCCCACACAGTAGAGAGCCTTACACAGGGTGCGCCACACAGTAGAGATCCTTATACAGGGTACGCCACACAGTAGAGAGCCTTATACAGGGTACGCAACACAGTACAGAGCCTTATACAGGGTACGCCACACAGTAGAGAGCCTTATACAGGGTACCCCACACAGTAGAGAGCCTTACACAGGGTGCGCCACACAGTAGAGATCCTTATACAGGGTGCGCCACACAGTAGAGAAGCTTATACATGTTACAACACATAGGGGGTATTCAATTATTGCCTGATTTTTCATCCAGTCTAAAAATCGTCAATTATTGGTCATTTTTAGGGCGAATAACATTCCCCCTATTCAATGCCTGTGCAGGATTTTTCAACTGGTCAAAAAATCCAGCACTAACGAAAACCACGTGGATCTGTGAATTTCCTGGTGAGCCATGTGTTTTGACGAATTTGCAGGCATTTTCACCCGTTTTTTGGGTCTGTTTTCTCCCATGCCAATTCGACAAAACAAGTGAAAAGTCATGGGCGAAAAGGGATTCAAAAACGGGCGAAAACGCCCGCAATTAAATACTCATGGTCGAATTATACAGTTTTTTCGGCTAGCCGAAATTGAATACCCCACATAATAGAGAAGCTTATACACGTTACGCCACACAGTAGAGAGGCTTATACACATTACGCCACACAGTAGAGAGGCTTATACACATTACGCCACACAGTAGAGAGGCTTATACACGTTACGCCACACAGTAGAGAGGCTTATACACATTACGCCACACAGTAGAGAGGCTTATACACATTACGCCACACAGTAGAGAGGCTTATACACATTACGCCACACAGTAGAGAGGCTTATACACATTACGCCACACAGTAGAGAGGCTTTTACACGTTACGCCACACAGTAGAGAGGCTTATACACATTACGCCACACAGTAGAGAGGCTTATACACGTTACGCCACACAGTAGAGAGGCTTATACACGTTGCGCCATACAGTAGAGAAGCTTATACACGGTACGCCACACAGTAGAGAGGCTTATACATGTTACGCCACGCAGTAGCGAGGCTTATACACGTTGCGCCACACAGTAGAGAGGCTTATACATGGTACGCCACACAGTAGAGAGGCTTATACACGTTGCGCCACACAGTAGAGAGGTTTATACACGGTACGCCACACAGTAGAGAGGTTTATACACGGTACGCCACACAGTAGAGAGGTTTATACACGGTACGCCACACAGTAGAGAGGTTTATACACGGTACGCCACACAGTAGAGAGGCTTATACACGGTACGCCACACAGTAGAGAGGTTTATACACGGTACGCCACACAGTAGAGAGGTTTATACACGGTACACCACACAGTAGAGAGGTTTATACACGGTACGCCACACAGTAGAGAGGTTTATACACGGTACGCCACACAGTAGAGAGGCTTATACACGGTACGCCACACAGTAGAGAGCCTTATACATGGTACGCCACACAGTAGAGAGCCTTATACATGGTACGCCACACAGTAGAGAGCCTTATACATGGTACGCCACACAGTAGAGAGCCTTATACATGGTACGCCACATAGTAGAGAGCCTTATACATGGTACGCCACACAGTAGAGCGACGCACACGTCAACATTTATAACCAGGAATGTGAGACAGATACAGATGAAGACAGCCTTATCATTGCCGCGATGTGTTGGAACTGGCGTACGCATCACAGCAAGCTGCAGTGAACGCCGTGCTGTGGCTAGTCGCTGCCTCCGTTCACTCCATAGAAGTCTATGGCTTGCATGCGTACACACACACGCACTTCATAGACATGGGCACACTAGTCGCACCATCCATGCCGTGATGAGAACTCATTGCGGGTTGGATGAGTGTGGCTACATCTATAGATATGGATATACACACACACACATAGTAAAACATACGCAAAGCAAGACACATATACACAGACACATCCACAGAAAACACACACACACACACACACACACACACACACACACACACACACACACACACACCACATAAATACAGCTAAACACACATAGCAAAATACATATACAGTATATACACAGAAACACACACACCCATAGCTAAACACACACACACACACACACACACACACACACACACACCTAAACAGACATAGCAAAATACACAGTATATACAGACACACACACACACACACACACACACACACACACACACAGCAAAATACATATACAGTATATACACAGAAACACACACACCCATAGCTAAACACACACACACACACACACACACACACACACACACACACACACACACACAGCTAAACAGACATAGCAAAATACACAGTATATACAGACACACACACAGCAAAATACATATACAGTATATACAGAAACACACACGCACACAGCAAAACAGACATAGGAAAATACATATAGAGTATACACTGAAACACACACACACCCATAGCTAAACACACATTGCCAGCAAAACACACACTCTTTACTTTACATATGTTTTCATTTTCCACAAGTTGCACACTTTCCACCTCCCAGGCTAGCTCTGGCTCCGGCAAGGCTCCTCACTGTGCAGGGGCTGAGTGTACTGACGTGACGTCTCCTCAGTCCTCACTCTTCTGTATGGACACACTGCTGCCGTGACTCTCCTCTCCCTCCCCCCCCGCCCAGTATGCAGTGACTCCAGTCAGTCCAGGAAGCTGAGAGCTGCAGCTGAGATGAAGGGTGATGAGATCACCCTTCTCACATCACTGGTGTCGGGGACCGCGTACAGGCTTCCTCAGCAGCAGCAGCTCAGCGGTGGCAGCGTGTAATGAGTCAGTCTGACTCATTATACTGCTGCCGGCTATGGGCCCCTTCACAGCGCTGGGCCCCAGTGCACTGCACCGCTTGCACTGGCGCAAGTTCCGCCTCTGGTCCCATCAGTGTTATCTCAGGTTCGCTATCTTCAAACAGCATTTCCAGTTCCAGGCTCTACCCTTTGGATTAGCCACAGCCCCCAGAGTATTTATGGTAGTTATGGCAGCATATCTCCGCCAACAGGGGATAAGAATTTTCCCATATCTCGACAACCTTTTAATCCTGGCACAGTCACAGGAGCTGCTCCTAGGTCATCTCCAACAGACAATAACTTGTCTGCAGAGACATGGGTGACTCATAAAGTGGGCAAAATCGTCTCTAGTTCCGTCACAGCGGATGACTCACTTGGGGGCTGTACTGGATTCAGGTCTGCAGAGAGTCATTTTACCTTGGAACAAGATATCCGAGGTCCAGTCAAGGATTTAAGACTTGCTAAACAGGCAAACGGAATCCATTCACGCAGCAATGCGAGTGATGGGTTTGATGGTGTCAACATTCGACATGATGGAGTATGCACAATTCCACTCGAGGCCTCTGCAGTGTGATTCTTGCCAAATGGAATGGATTGCATCAGACAATAAAGAAACAGACTATGGTACGTTCGGTAAAAGTAACATGGTCATTAGCCTGGTGGCTACAGACATCCCATCTGGACGGGTGGTCTTCAGTATGCCGACTGTCGGGATCCCGGCACACAGTATACCGGCGGCGGAATCCCGACAGCCGGCTTACCGACACTTATTCTCCCTCGTGGGGGTCCACGCCCCCCCCCCTGGAGGGAGAATAAAATAGCGCGGCGAGCACAGCGAGCCCGCAAGGGTCTCATTTGCGCTCGCCACACTGTTGGTATGCCGGCGGTCGGGCTCCCGGCGCCGGTATGCTGGTCGCCGGGAGCCCGACCGCCGGCATACCATACTACACCCCATCTGGATAAGGGGAGACCCTTTTGGATATCGGATTGGGAGATTCTGACAACAGATGCCAGTCTCCAGGGCTTGGGAGCAGTGTTCGGAAGGTTATGCCTCCAGGGACTATGGACCAAAGAAGAAAGTTGCCTGCCAATAAATGTGTTGGAACTTCGGGCCATATGCATGGCACTGATTCAGGCAAAAGACATTCTTCAGGGAAAACCAGTCCAGATCCGCTCGGACAATGCGACGGCAGTAGCGTACCTCAACTATCAGGGAGGAACTCGTAGGCAAAAAGCAATGAAGGAGGTAAGTCACATACTAAAGTGGACAGAACTTCATCTTCCAGCCTTGTCCGCAGTGTTCATTCCGGGAGTCTTAAACTGGGAAGCAGACTTTCTCAGTCGACACACCATTCAAGCAAATGAATGGGTTCTACACCCAGAGGTCTTCCAGATTTTAGTAGACAAGTGGGGGTTGTCAGAGATAGATCTCATGGCGTCCCGCCTGAACAACAAAGTGGCCGCATACGGGTCAAGAACTAAGGACCCCAGAGTAAGCATTGTGGACGCCTTGTCGGTGAGATGGGACTTTCATCTAGCTTATGTGTTTCCTCCAATCACCCTGTTACCCAGGGTGGTGAGAAAAATAAAGCAAAGAAAGGGTGCTGTGATACTAATAGCTCCGGCTTGGCCCAGAAGACATTGGTACACAGATCTGCAGAGAATGTCAATGGAGGTTCCACTTTTGCTTCCTCAACGTCCAGATCTACTGATGCAGGGTCCTTGTTATCACAGACATCTGGACTGACTGTCTTTGACGGCGTGGCTCTTGAAACCTCTATCCTGAAGTCAAGAGGATTCTCACAACAGGTAATTCAAACAATGCTCAGAGCAAGGAAATCTTCCTCAGCTTGTATTTATCACCGAATATGGCAAGCCTATATTCATTAGTGCAGTGACAGAAATGTGGACCCTAAAACTTTCAGAGTTTCCAGGGTCTTAGCATTCCTTCAGGCAGGAATGGATGAAGGCTTGAAGGTGGCTTCCTTGAGAGTGCAAGTATCGGCATTGACTGGTTCCAAAAGAAAACTGCCATTTTGCAGAATGTGCGTACTTTCTTCCAAGGAATGCTGCGCATTCAACCTCCGTTTGTTCCGCCTACAGTGCCGTGGGACTTATGTGTAGTCCTGAAAGCCCTTCAAGTTGCCCCATTTGAACCACTTGATAAAGTGGATCTTAAATGGTTGACAGCTAAAGTACTCTTTCTGCTGACTATGGCATCTGCTAGAAGAGTATCAGATTTAGGAGCACTGTCATGTCGTTCCTAATTTCTGATTTTCTGTCCAGATAAAGCAGTTCTCAGAACTAAATCTGGGTATCTTCCTAAGGTGGTGTCTAAATTCCACCTTAATGAAGAAATTGTAGTCACTGCTTTTCAGGTATCAGGACTTTCTGCGTGGTCCGTGCATTTAGGATCTATGTGGACCGTACCAGTGCCATCAGAAAGACAGATTCTCTCTTCATTCTCTACGGATTTCACAAGAGAGGATGGCCTGCTAGTAAGCAGACGCTGGCAAGATGGCTTCGGATGACGATTTCAGAAGCATATTCTCAGGCTGATCTCTCTGTTCCGGCTAATGTCTCTGCTCACTCTACTCGTAAGGTAGGTCCCTCATGGGCAGCACAGCGTGGTGCTTCAGCAGAAAAGATATGTAAGGCAGCCACATGGTCTTCCATTAACACATTCATTAGACATTATGCCTTGGATACTTTTGCCTCTCATGACGCTGAATTCGGGCGAAGGGTTCTCCTGGCCAATCAGGAGCGTCCCCACCACTAAATTGCTTTGGGAAATCCCATTGTTATCCTGTGGATAACCTGTGGACCCTGCCGGAGAAATATACATTGTTGTAAGAACTTACAGTTGATAACGGTATTTCTCCTAAGTCCACAGGTTCCACAGGGATCCCACCCTGACGCACCTGATTTGAGTATCCTTCTACTCACTAACCTCTTACTTCTTGTACGGAAGGGTGTGTATGTGTGTTCTTCTCACCTGAATAGGGTTCTACATTATGCTCCTGCCTAGTGCTTTGGAATACAACTGATTTGCCTGAGCCAGTGGGCGGGGATATATGGACGGGCCCGTTGCATCCTGGGAGGCCAGAAAGCTTTGATCGATTGGTGCCAATCCGCTGACGTTTTATCATATCCCATTGTTATCCTGTGGAACCTGTGGACTTAGGAGAAATATCGTTATCAACGGTAAGTTCATACCATAACGTATATTTTCAAACAAAGCATGTAACATGGCAGTTAGGAGCTGATTGGCTGGTACTTTATCTCCGTCCACTTTATCTCCATCCAAGGCTTAGTAAATAGACCCCAAAGTCCCCAAAGTGTTATTTGTCTCACCTTATTGTTCTACAAAGGGTCAGTAGAAGAGATTGGATTTCTGTATTGTTTCATTTCTCTTTCTTGTGCTGATAAACAGGAAACTGAACCAAAACTGTTTATTGCAAATTAAATTTCTTCTATAAAATGGAAAAGCAATTCCTCTTGTGGCGCTGCAAGATGGAGCAGCAATGGGTGGTACAAAAATAGGTCACCAACCTATACGACAATATGCAATGGAAAAAGTACAACCTCACTTTCTGCGCTCCAAATGTCCCCTTGATTGAACGGTTCTCACCAAAAAAATGGTATCACATGAAAAAGAAAAACATAAAACACAACATAGTGTAATATTGTCTATGTGAAATAGTTCTTTCCACTGTGTAGGGGGGAAGAATAGGTGATGTAGAATTGTCCCAAGAGAATTCAAACGTCCACCTTCTTATAGGATCACCCAAAGTGATGTCATGCCAACGGAACAAGGAATTCGTACATGTATGCTTACTTGTATAAGCGAAGTAGAAAACACATAAAGGTTTCTTTATTGGAAGTGCTGTCTTTTTTCTTCAACCAATATAATGAGGATGAATATCACTCGTATAATGCATGAGAAGAATTAAAAGAGGGAGCCAATTAGGGCCAAACAAACCCTTTTATTAGGAATAAAATACAAATAGACGACCAGCCATACCATATAAGTAAACTGAGATGGAAATCAGCTGACACAATATGACCCGGGTATCAATATGTCATAAGTTCCCCTCTATGGATATGACAGGTTAGGACATCAAGATAGCACTCTATCAACGCGTTTCGACGCTTGGCGGCGTCTTTATCAAGATTTAACAGTGTATATAACAATAAAAGATGTAAATATATAATAATATCAATCCAATATACATAATAATATCAATCCAATTGTAAATTAAAAAACATCAAAATATAGACATCAAATCATATAACATACCACTGATATGCAGCCTCTCCTATATGGTCAGCTGGATAATAAGGTCTCTAATCTGACATTCCTTAAATAGCATGGGCCCTGATGGGTTGGGAGTTCATTAACCAATGAATTAGAATCCACTGTGATGGACACCCAAACGAACTAATCCCATCAAACCTCTATGCTAAAACATTTTACATATTTAGCGCCAAGATTCATCCTCAAATCCTATATGTAAAGATCTGTCCCATCCCCATGGTTACGCGTCCGGACCACTTCCGGTCACATTGATAGAGTGCTATATTGATGTCCTAACCTGTCATATCCATAGAGGGGAACTTATGACATATTGATACCCGGGTCATATTGTGTCAGCTGATTTCCATCTCAGTTTACTTATATGGTATGGCTGGTCGTCTATTTGTATTTTATTCCTAATAAAAGGGTTTGTTTGGCCCTAATTGGCTCCCTCTTTTAATTCTTCTCATGCATTATACGAGTGATATTCATCCTCATTATATTGGTTGAAGAAAAAAGACAGCACTTCCAATAAAGAAACCTTTATGTGTTTTCTACTTCGCTTATACAAGTAAGCATACATGTACGAATTCCTTGTTCCGTTGGCATGACATCACTTTGGGTGATCCTATAAGAAGGTGGACGTTTGAATTCTCTTGGGACAATTCTACATCACCTATTCTTCCCACCTACACAGTGGAAAGAACTATTTCACATAGACAATATTACACTATGCTGTGTTTTATGTTTTTCTTTTTCATGTGATACCATTTTTTTTGGTGAGAACCATTCAATCAAGGGGACATTTGGAGCGCAGAAAGTGAGGTTGTACTTTTTTCATTGTAAATTTCTTCTGTGTTTATTGTGGTGCTCAATAGACCTAAATTATCAAAAGAAGAAAGAGTGGGATAAGTATCACCATAATGCCGCTTTCACATTGCAATGCCGGGCAGCACTCGGGAATTAGGAAAAGGGTCCTTCCCGGGATGCAACCTGGAATTGGCTTTCCGACCCGGCAATATGTTGGCCGGGTTGCCATTGCAGGTGGGGGGCAGAGCCGGAATCAGGGGCGGGTGCGGAGGCAGCGCTGGGAGATGAGATCATCACCACGCCTCCTCTGCCTATGCTGTGAATGGGTCCCGGGTCGCATTGACCCAGCAACCCGTTAGCACTGCACCTGACCCGGTAATAACCCGGGAATAAACCTGCTTTATTCCCGGGTTGAATTACCGGGTCAGGCGACCCGGGAATTCGTCAGTGACCCCTTTCACACCGCACAGCGACCCGTGTCGACCCGACAATATACCGGGTTATTTGTGCGGTGTAAAAGGGGCATTAGTGATGCACACAGAAGACTTTCTGTGAAAAAGCCAAAAGAGTATTATTACCTAACACCCTACCATCGTAGTCAATGCCATATCCAGATACTCGTAAAATAATGCAGTAGTGTTTAATAAAAAATCTGTTATTATTATAATAAATTAAATAGTGTTTTTAATAGTGATGAGCGGGTTCGGTTCCTCGGGATCTGAACCCCCCCGAACTTCACCCATTTTACACGGTTCCGAGGCAGACTCGGATCTTCCCGCCTTACTCGGTTAACCCGAGCGCGCCTGAACGTCATCATCCCGCTGTCGGATTCTCGCGAGATTCGTATTCTATATAAGGATCCGCGCGTCGCCGCCATTTTCACTCGTGCATTGGAGATGATAGCAAGAGGACGTGCAGCGTTCTCTCAGTTTCTGTGTTCAGTGTGCTGCAAATATCTGTGCTCAGTGTGCTGCAAATATCTGTGCTCAGTGTGCTGAAAATATCTACGTTCTCTGCCTGAAAAACGCTCCATATCTGTGCTGCATTGTAGTATATAGTAGGAGGACAGTGCAGAATGTTGCTGTGACCACCAGTATATATATAGCAGTACGGTACAGTAGTCCACTGCTCTACCTACCTCTGTGTCGTCAAGTATACTATGCTGCATTTTAGTTGTGCGCAGTTTATAGTAGGAGGGAACAGTGAAGAATGTTGCTGTGACCACCAGTATATAATATATATAGCAGTACGGTACAGTAGTCCACTGCTCTACCTACCTCTGTGTCGTCAAGTATACTATGCTGCATTTTAGTTGTGCGCAGTATATAGTAGGAGGGAACAGTGAAGAATGTTGCTGTGACCACCAGTATATAATATATATAGCAGTACGGTACAGTAGTCCACTGCTCTACCTACCTCTGTGTCGTCAAGTATACTATGCATCCATACCTGTGCTGCATTTTAGTTGTGCGCAGTATATAGTAGGAGGGGACAGTGCAGAATGTTGCTGTGACCACCAGTATATAATATATTTAGCAGTACGGTACAGTAGTCCACTGCTCTACCTACCTCTGTGTCGTCAAGTATACTACAAAAGTTCAGTAAAATGACCCAAAAATGAAAATTAAAAGCGTCTGATGAGAAGCGTAAACTTGCCAATATGCCATTTACGACACGGAGTGGCAAGGAACGGCTGAGGCCCTGGCCTATGTTCATGGCTAGTGGTTCAGATTCACATGAGGATGGAAGCACTCATCCTCTCGCTAGAAAACTGCAGTGCCACTCCTAGATGGGCCAGGTGTTTGTGTCGGCCACTTGGGTCGCTTAGCTTAGTCACACAGCTACCTCATTGCACCTCTTTTTTTCTTTGCATCATGTGCTGTTTGGGGACAATTTTTTAAATCTGCCATCATGTCTGTCACTGCAGTGCCACTCCTAGATGGGCCAGGTGTTTGTGTCGGCCACTTGGGTCGCTTAGCTTAGCCATCCAGCGACCTTGGTGTACCTCTTTTTTTCTTTGCATCATGTGCTGTTTGGGGACTATTTTTTAAATCTGCCATCCTGTCTGACACTGCAGTGCCACTCCTAGATGGGCCAGGTGTTTGTGTCGGCCACTTGGGTCGCTTAGTTTAGTCACACAGCTACCTCATTGCACCTCTTTTTTTCTTTGCATCATGTGCTGTTGGGGGACTATTTTTTAAATCTGCCATCCTGTCTGACACTGCAGTGCCACTCCTGGATGGGCCAAGTGTTTGTGTCGGCCACTTGGGTCGCTTAGCTTAGCCATCCAGCGACCTTGGTGCACCTCTTTTTTTCTTTGCATCATGTGCTGTTTGGGGACTATTTTTTAAATCTGCCATCCTGTCTGACACTGCAGTGCCACTCCTAGATGGGCCAGGTGTTTGTGTCGGCCACTTGGGTCGCTTAGCTTAGCCATCCAGCGACCTTGGTGCACCTCTTTTTTTCTTTGCATCATGTGCTGTTTGGGGACTATTTTTTAAATCTGCCATCCTGTCTGACACTGCAGTGCCACTCCTAGATGGGCCAGGTGTTTGTGTCGGCCACTTGGGTCGCTTAGCTTAGTCACACAGCTACCTCATTGCACCTCTTTTTTTCTTTGCATCATGTGCTGTTTGGGGACAATTTTTTCAATCTGCCATCCTGTCTGACATTGCAGTGCCACTCCTAGATGGGCCAGGTGTTTGTGTCGGCCACTTGGGTCGCTTAGCTTAGTCACACAGCTACCTCATTGCACCTCTTTTTTTCTTTGCATTATGTGCTGTTTGGGGACTATTTTTTAAATCTGCCATCCTGTCTGACACTGCAGTGCCACTCCTAGATGGGCCAGGTGTTTGTGTCGGCCACTTGGGTCGCTTAGCTTAGCCATCCAGCGACCTCGGTGCAAATTTTAGGACTAAAAATAATATTGTGAGGTGTGAGGTGTTCAGAATAGACTGGAAATGAGTGGAAATTATGGTTATTGAGGTTAATAATACTATGGGATCAAAATGACCCCCAAATTCTATGATTTAAGCTGTTTTTGAGGGTTTTTTGTAAAAAAACACCCGAATCCAAAACACACCCGAATCCGACAAAAAAACTTTCAGGGAGGTTTTGCCAAAACGCGTCCGAATCCAAAACACGGCCGTGGAACCGAATCCAAAACCAAAACACGAAACCCGAAAAATTTCCGGTGCTCATCACTAGTTTTTAATACATTTGTTTTTTGACAACTAAAACTGAAAGGCCAAATCTTTGTCCTCAGTCACACCGCACGTGTAAGTCAGCTGTTAACACTCTGGGCCAGGATCACCTGGACAGCTGATTACTGCTCAGGACTGTCCCACCTGAACCAGGATGGTCAGCAACTTGTGTCTCCTGTCTGTCCTTGTAGCTTTGACCACCTGATACTGCTGCTGGGAAGCTCCCGCAGGACAGATTTCGTGCATGCTACCTGCAGTGTTACCAGCCAGTTGTGAATCAATAACGGCTCGTGCTCAGCCCCCTTTCCCACTGCGCTCACCAACCCGGCATATTGCTGCTAGCGATGCGGCAGGGGAGGCGCTGGGAGATCACATGATCTCCCAGCGCTGCCCTTCCACAGACTGCAAACGGGAGCCGTGTCGCATCGACACGGCTTCCGTATACACTACACAGCTTACCGAGTTGAACTCGTGTTCAACCCGGTAAGCTACCCGGGTAGGATTCCCGGATCACTTGATCCGTCTTGACCCTTTTCCACTAGCAAAAAACACGGGTAAATGCGCGCCCTCATACATTTAGCCGTGTTTTTTAAGCTAGTGGAAAACGGGTATAACACACAAATTGAATGACTAGGCCCCAGATTCCCCCCCCCCCCCCCCCTTCCCCTACTTCACCTACCCCCTTCCTTCCTGTTTAGGACCAGATGCTAAAGAGCTGCATTCAATGGTGGATATGCCACTGCCCTTCTACCTGGTGTCTTGTACTGTATATAGGAGGGAAGCTGGGTGGCAGAGTTGCTATAAGTAGCTTGCAGTAAGTTTGGATGAGACCAGCATGCTATTTGTGTGGCGTCTCTCCATGTGTATTTCGCTCTGATTGCTCCGGTTTATTCCTGCAGTCCAAGACCCATGCTGTCAGGTTAGCTGACTTCTAATTAAATTGGCCCAATGTGTGTCTATATACAGTATGTGATGAGAATACATATTCTCTTTATAACACTGCACTATACAGACAATTTTAAGTTATTCAAGAGTCCATGAAAAACTGGCTTCAAATAATGGGAGAGTGTAAGATAACAGAGACGTCTGCAAACCCCTCAGACTTGCAGAAAAATGAGGAATGACAGAAAGCAATTTGCAAAATGACTTTGTTGTGCCAGTGTTGTGTTGTTTATTCCAGTACATACATTTGGTAGACTTTCATTGAAAAGAACTTGAAGAACTTGGCAAAAAAATTGAATTTGTTGCGATATGAGCAATCATATCCAATCCTATATACTATACATACAGCATTTTGTAACTGTTGCATTACTAAGACACTACTTACTGTAATGAACATCCCGGAACATGTGCTGGCTGTCAACAAACTAATTAGAGCAGAAAGAATCCCCAGTGACCAGTCTCCCCCATATTTTTCTACAGGACTGGCTACTAAAGTCTTATGTTACCATACATACACCATAGACGGATTATCTCTTATCAGTGGTGTAAGTTTATCCCAATCTCCCGGAGACAAGTTGGAGTTTGGTGCCCCCTCCCCCCACCATACCCCCCCCACCACACCCCACCATACACCCCCCCCCCACCCCCCAATCAAAAAAACTACCCAAAACCAAACACTACTTAAGTAATTATAAAGATAGAGCTCAGCCGGTCTACAGGGACCAGATTCCCCAGTAATTGGCAGGGCTCCAGCTACTCATGCAGAATCAGCATTCACTGGTGGGTCCCATCTCACAGTCCAGCAGCAGTGGCGGGTGCACCATCGCTTGCTGCAGCATGGGCTGGGCGGTACTAGGTGGGAGTCATCCTGTCCCCTATTGCAGGTGTTAGCACGCAGGGCTCCTGGGTGAGAGACAATTAACTACAGAGATCCATTGGAAGAGCAGCAGTCACACTTGGATACCGCTGTAAACCACACAGGTGCTGCAGTACATGCAGGTGCCCCTTAGGGTTAGGCTTTGGGGAAGGGAGAGTTAGGGTTAAGCTGCAGGGAGGGGGAGGGGTTTAGGTTTAGGCACCAATGGTGAGGGATAGGGTTAGGCTGCAGGAAGAGAGGGTTAGGATTAGGGCAGGAAGGTGAATATACTTACCAGACCCCTGTTGGGAATCTCACCATCGGGATGCTGCTGTTCGTCTTTTGACCACCGCCATCCCGAACGCTGGTCACCCGTATCACACCCATTCTTCATTTAGCTCACACATACTCCGCAGCGCTTTACAGAAAATCTTTCCGTCGTTCACATTAATCCCTGCCCCAGAGGAGCTTACAATCTATATTCCCTACTACATAGACACATATACACAGTAAATGAAATTATACATAGCTTGGAGGCACTGAATAAATAAGTTACTCCAGTAAATTGAAGAAACTGCATGGAGTCTAATTGAACAGAGATGAAACACGACTATAACTGACTGCACCTTACCTCTCCCACTCAGTGCAAACACAGATAGCTTCCTCTTTCTTCCTGTGAGCCATTGCTGTGTGACTGGTGTCTCCAGCAATACAAGTGCTCCACGTGACAGTCAATAGTAGAGTCATTTGTCCTGCTCCACAAGCACGTTGTCTGGGAGACATAATAGACTCTTCTCTAACATACAAACACAACAGGTACACTTTGTTCTATCTCTGTACCCTAATTAATCTACTTATTTCATGTGTCTCCATTGGCAAAATGTTCATTCCAGAGCCGCAACTAGACTGGTGCCCTGTGCCAAAAACAGAATTGATGCCCCCCCCATTTTTCCAATAGGAACATAAGGCATGTGCCTCGTGGGGAAGGGTCATGACAAAATTGATCCCACATTCATGCACTTAATTTTTGAGCTCGCTGTTATTCAGTTACTATACGCTTTATTAAATGACACATTTCAATATACTGCCATACCCAGGATTCACACATATAACCTGTGGCATTCCAGTCAAACATCCTACTCATTGATCTATTTGATCCTGCATAAAGACTATGAGATTTCTAACAATATGAAGCTATTTGTACTGTGTAAAGAAATAATCAGCAATGCAACTGAGCAGATCCATGCAGTGTGCTGCCACAAATCCAATCCCTCGCAGCCACGCACTACATACATCTGCTCAGCTGCAATGCTAATAGTTTTTTTTTTCTCTAGCTTAGAATTCTAGAGAAAAAGGACACAATACCCCATAATGACAATGTGAAAAAAGGTTGTTTTTTTAGATTTTTGCAAATATACCATGGTTAAATCTCTTTCTGCAAGATACATTGGTTCCACAGGGAAACATTGGGGTGTAGAGATTGATCTTGATCCAGGCACCAACAGGCTAATGCTTTAGGCTGTCCCAGGATGCATTGGGGCCTCTTCTATAACCCCCGCCTCCAGGCATTGTGAGCTCAGTTTCGTTAACCAGTCCAATGCAGTAGCAGGTAAGAGAGACGGTAGATGTTAGTCACATAGAACCACGTTCTCACAACAGGAGAAGGGACTAGTTGCTAATGCCACACAAACCCATAGAAGCTAGGTGTGTCAGGGCGGGCACCCTGTGGAACCAATGTACCTCGCAGAAAGAGATTTAACCATGGTAAGTCTGCCATAAATCTCCTTTTCTGCAGCGGGGTACATTGGTTTCCACAATGAAACATGGGATGTCTTAAAGCAGTTCCTCTTGGGAGGGGACGTGCCGTAGCGGGTATGAGAACCCTGTGTCCAAAGGAAGCATCCTGGGAGGTGGAAGTATCGAAGGCATAGAACCTAATGAAAGTGTTCACTGAGGACCACGTAGCCGCTTTGCACAATTGTTCAGCGTACGCGCCTCTGCGGGCCGCCCAAAAAGGTCCAACAGTAGAGCTTTTTGGGCTTTGATAGCAGCAGGCGCTGGGAGTCCAGCCTGCGCACATGCATGTGCAATCACCATTCTAATCCATCTGGCCAATGTTTGCTTATTTGCAGGCCAGTCACGTTTGTGAAAACCAAAAAGTACAAAAAAGGTATCTGACCTCCTGATAGAGGCAGTCCTCTCCACGTATATACGGAGAGCCCTTACCACATCCAAAGACCGCTCTTTGGAAGACAAATCAGAAGAGATAAAGGCCGGAACCACAATCTCTTGGTTAAGGTGAAAAGATAACACCACCGTAGGCAAATAACCAAAGCGAGTTCTAAGAACTGCCCGGTCACGGTGAAAAATCAGAAAGGGTGGATGACAGGATAGAGCGCCTAGGTCTGACACCCTCCTAGCAGAGGCAATAGCCAGTAGGAACAGGACCTTGACCGTGAGCCATTTAAGGTCCACTGACTCAAGAGATTCAAATTGAGACTCTTGCAGGGCATTCAGGACAACAGACAGATCCCATGTAGCCACAGTCGCAATTTTTCTCTGAACCTTGAGGGAGGCCAGCCGAAGACCTAAGTCCAGGCCTTGCTGCAGAAAAGCCAGAAGTCTGGAAGTACTGAATTTGCACGCATCGTGATTCTTAGCAGCACACCAGGTGAAGTAAGAATTCCAGACCCTGTAATCTTGCCATTTTGCGGGCCTTCAGAATAGATTGGATAACCACCTCGGAGAATCCTTTGGCCCTTCGGAGTGAAACTTCAAGAGCCATGCCATCAAAGCCAGTCTGGCCAGGTCCAGGTAGACACAAGGGCCCTGAACAAGGAGGTCTGGGCATTGAGGAAGTTGAAGAGGCTGCTCTATCGATAGACCCTTCAGGTCTGAGAACCAATGCCATCTTGACCATGCTGGAGCGACTAGAAGTAGCATTCCTCCTTCTTGTTTGAACTTCCGCAGTACCCTGGGCAGGAGTGATACTGGAGTGAACACGTATGGCAGCCGAAAGTTCCATGGAATTGCCAGTGCGTCCACAGATGCTTCTTGAGGATCCCTGGTTCTTGATCTGAAGACCGTAACTTTGTGATTGTGTAGAGACGCCATCAGGTCTACATCTGGTAGATGAACACTCCATTCTCCGGCGTGCACGTCCTGACGACTGAGAAAATCTGCTTCCCAGTTGAGGACTCCCAGAATGTACACTGCCGATATTGCTGGCAGATGGTCATTCCGCCCAACAAAAGATTTTTGACACTTCCAACATTGTCATGCGGCTTCGAGTGCCACCTTGATGGTTTATGTATGCCACCGTGGTGGCGTTGTCTGACCGTACTTGAACAGGCCTGTTCTGTATCAGCATTGAACACTGCCCGCAATTCCAAAATGTTTATCGGGAGGAGTGATTCCTCCATGGTCTACCAACCCTGGAAAGAGTGTTGCTCCAACTCTGCACCCCAACCCCTCAGACTTGCGTCCGAAGTCAGTAGGACTCAGTTGGGGATCCAAAAGGGATGGCCCCTGCTCAACTGCTGGTCCTGTAGCCACCAGGTCAGCAACAGGCGAACCTCCAGAGTCAAGGAGATCATGTGAGACCTGATCCGATGAGGCAGGCTGTCCCACTTGGAAAGGATTAATCTCTGCAGAGGGCAGGAATGAAATTGAGCGTACTCTACCATGTCGAACGCCGACACCATGAGGCCTAGTATTTGCATCGCAGAGTGTATCAACACTCTTGGGCGAGAGAGGAAGTACCTGATCCTGTTCTGAGGTTTCAGGACTTTCTCTGGAGACAGAAGGTCCAGCAGAGAACGCACAACCAAATGAAGAACTTGCGTTTTAAGGGATCCGAAGAGATAACAGTGGTGCAAAACTGGCGAGGGGGACGTCTCTTGAAAGAGACTGCATACCCGTGAGAGACAACTCATGCATCTGAAGTGGTCTTTAACCAGACCTGGATGAATCGCAGACGTTGGCCTCCCACCCTGGGGTCCCCCAGGGGGAGGCCTGCCCCGTCATGCAGCAGGCTTGTCATGTTTAGAAGCAGGCTGACGGGCTGCACAGGATTTAAACAATCCTTAGGCTTTGTGGTTTTGGAAGCACGATATTGTCTCGGGTATGTCTGACCTTTTGCTTTCAATTGAGGTCGAAAAGGAGCGAAAAGTGGTACCTTTTGCCTTCTGTGCAGAAGGAGTAGTTTTAGGGAGAAAGGTGGTCTTAGCAGCCGCCAAGTCAGCCACAATTTTATTGAGGTCTTCACCAAATAAGATGTCTCCCTTAAAAGGGAGAACCTCCAAGGTCTTTTTGGAGTCCAGGTCCACCTTCCATGACCTCAACCACAGATTTTGGCGAGCCAGGATGGACATAGTTGCTGCCTTGGCTGTCAATACACCTGCCTCAGAGGACGCCACCTGTATGTAATAGGCGGCGGTGGTAATATGAGACTGGAATTGTCTGGCATTGTCAGATATATCCAGGGGCAACTCATCCTCTAATGCTTGAACCCATGCTTCAATACCTTTTGCAGCCCAGGAGGCTGCTATAGTGGGTCTATGTACAGCACCTGTAAGGGAGTAAATAGACTTCAGGCATCCCTTCACACGCTTATCTGTTGGTTCCTTCAGTGAGGTGACAGTGGTGACAGGCAGAGTAGATGACACCACCAGACGGGTGACATGGGAATCCACCGGCGATGAATTTTCCCACTTATTAAACAACTTTGCAGGGAGAGGATTGCGAGCTAGCATCCGTTTAGACAGGGAGAATTTCTTCCCTGGAGTAATCCAGGGTTCTTGTCGTATGTCCACTAAATGGTCAGAATGCGGTAATAATGTTTTAGTTGCCTTCTGACGTTTAAACTTATCAGGTTTCTTAGACACCGTAGTGGAATTCTCATCATCATCTGATATTTGCAGGATCTGCTTAATAGCAACCACTAAGTCAGGGACATCAACCTGTGTTGTAGATTCCTCGTCAGAAGCAGCTGTGTCAGTGTCTGACGGGACAGTATGCTCCCCATCGTCATCAGAAGAATCTTCTGAGAGATTAGTGGATTGTGAGGAGGAAGTAGTCCGCTCAGATGACCTTGTGACACAAGAGTGACTTGGGGCAGTCTTATGTCTAACCAAGGATTGATTCAATTGCTGCAACTGGGTAGACAAATTATCCACCTGTGGTAGCAATAAAAAACTAGATATGCCAGGATCAGAAGAAAAGTATATGTGGTTTATTCACACCTCGGCCCAGGTGGGTGTCTAAGAGCATGCAGGCTCCTTGAGACAATTTGGTTACAGGTGCTTACAGTTTATATAGCATGCAATACACATTACATCAGAAGTGGTTATGTGACAGAGAACACAATCCATCTTTATTACTTACATCCAGATACTATACTTATTCTTAATTATAAGCATGCAAAGACCTCCAGGCGGTCATACAGGGGCCATAAGTCACGATGAGAGCATTATCCACCACTCCTGGCCTCCTATTGCCCTGCAAAGAGACCCTTTTAGAACGTACATTAACTAAACAGCTGCAGGAAGAGAGAAGAACACTTTATATACTGTTCAGAATACATGTTTCCTGCAAACAGATAACATGGATACACAAAGTTTAACCCTATGAGCATTCAGTCCCATCATACAGGGTCCAGATTTCTCTGCACACCCAAGGCGGATTTACCACAGGTATAATATGTTACTGGAGGTCCCATAGGGGGGCGTAAGGCGTGTCACAAGCGTATTTAGCATAGATGAGAATGCCGCCCAAGGTGGCTCCTGATTGGTTACAGGAGCTGCGGACTGACTGGGAGATGTATGGCACGTAGTACACAGACCCTCATACAAAACTTCCCTCTCAGGAAAATCCTTGGCGCATGTGCTGTAAGATGCAGGAACGTCCTCGGATTTCCCGCACTTTTTGTTAGACATTTTCTGAGATGTAACAGCAGAGCGTATTAGTACGATACAGCTAGACAGAGTACAATACCTGCAAATAAATCCCCCATTATGTGACAGTGTACACAGTACACAACACCAGCGAATAAATCCGGTACTATGTGACTGCACACACAGTACACAACACCAGCGAATAAATCCGGTACTATGTGACTGCACACACAGTACACAACACCAGCGAATAAATCCGGTATTATGTGACTGAGTTCACAGTAGAATACACTTAACGTTAAATACTGTGAAGCACTATATATGTGACCCAGACGCACCTACTCCATTAGGGTGCAGAATACAGTGATATACAAAGCTGGAATACACTGAAAGTAAAATCCACACAGTAGATACAGGCACACACAGTCACAGTGACAAGGCAGATAATTATTTTAGTAAGACAATAAAACTGGACTAGTATATGTATATTATATATAACAATGCACGGTCTGAGACCGGATGTATATATCAGAATACTTGTACAATATATTCTGGCACAGGTACACTTGTTCTTAACTAACGCTGTCTTTATATTGACATGTAGAATACTTAAGTGTTTGTAAAATCACAGCGCCGATGAACAGGTGGATTTACAGAGGAGACCTTGCCCTGCAGTCCCGGAGACCAGTCGCAGCTATGCTTAGAATATGGCACTCAGTGTCTCAGTCAGGGAGTGAGGGAGAGTGTGAGGCAGCTCCAGGGATGGAACACCAGCAGTAGATGGCGCCCTGGGCCGGGGGAGGGGCTACAGGTCAAGCTCCGTCTCCCCTATGCTGGTCCTCACCACCTGGTACTATGGAGTCTAATTAAAGTGGGCATTAGTACACCCGACCTGTACTCCTATGCCCTGGTGGATATAGTGGGGTCCCTGTTCGGTGACATTGTCCACACCAGCGTCGCAGTCCATCTCCCTAGACTGCAATCGGAATGCGATTTAATGGCGGGTCCCACCTGGGGGACCCTCTTACCTCCTTCCTTCGTAGCAGCCATGCGAACAAGGAGAGCGCTGTGACCGTGTGCCCAATGTTGGAGCGTCCCCGCAGCAAGTACCCCAGAACTGAGCCAGCGGGAGTATGCGACGCTGCTGGGGAGGTGACGGAGCCGCAGCACAGATTGTCACCCTGACATATAAGTGCTGCGTCCATTGAAGTCTTCTAATAAAAGCTTTTTCAGGGCTGCCCAGTGCAGCCACCCTGTTAAGTGACCTGCTTTGCAGGGCTCCAACTCTAAACTGAGCACACAGTGCCTGGAGGCGGGGTTATAGAGGAGGCCCCAATGCATCCTGGGACAGTCTAAAGCTTTAGCCTGTTGGTGCCTGGATCAAGATCCATCTCTACACCCTGATGTTTCCCTGCGGAAACCAATGTACCACGAAGCAGAAATACTGTTCTTCCAGCAGACTATACAAGTATAAATTCATTCAGAGATGGAGAATACTAACAAATGTCAATGGAAAAATGTCCCGAGGTACCCGTCAAGGTTGCCCTCTTTCTCCAATATTATTTAATTTATCTCTAGATCCCCTACTCAGGATTATAGATTCTTGGCCTGTATTACAGGGCATACAGGTAGAGACCTCCGAAATAAAAATTACAGCCTTCGCTGATGATGTCCTAATTCACATATCAAATCCTAAACTCTCTCTACGGCCCCTTTTGGATTTGATTGATAGGATAGGACTTGCCTCTGGATTTCTTGTTAATTTTGAAAAATCACAGGCTTTTTATTTAAAACATGGATTTCACCGTCCAAAATGGGCTGGACAATTATCTTTGAAGTGGGCAAAATCGAGACTCCCATACCTGGGTATTTTTCTTCCTAAAAACATTTCTAATTTATATGATATCTACATCAAAAAAACAATCTCGCAGATCAAAGAGGGGATTGAGGGACTGAGACATCTACAACTATCTTTCTTGGGCAGAGCTAATATAATTTATATCCATTACAGGTTCTTCCTATATTATTATCCCGAACAGATTTATTACAGTTAACCTCCCTTTTCAGAAAATTTATTTGGAACAACAAACGGGCACGAATTGGATTGATAAAGCTTTGTCAACCCAAGTCTAATGGAGGAATTCATTTTCCTGACATCTTAACATATAGTTATGTCCGTTACATTAAGGACTGGTTGCATTGCGAGCAAACATATACTGATACATCCTTGGAACAACATTTCATTCCTACACTATCATTAGCAGCTTTTTTACACATTACGGATGCAGAAGTGCCTTTAGATCTGACCAACAACCCTCTTCTTCTTACCACTAGGAAAGTGTGGTTGCTGTTATGACATAAATATAAAATTCACCAAAACTTTTCCATACATCTCCCCTTTTTACAGAACCCAAATTTCCAAAATGTTAATGCCGCCCACCCATTCTCTCGGTGGAAATCAGAAGGACTTTGTAGAATAGGTCAATTGATCAATTCTGACTCACACAAACCGCTCTCATACTCAGACACTGTGTCTAAATTTACATTTCTTGGTCCTCACGACCTTGCGTTGCTCCAAGCTCAACATTATGCTAGTCAGATTTCTAACCTAATCCTGGCGGGTGATTGGGGCAACCCTCTGGATAACATGTTGCTAAAATTACCTCTATCTAAAGGGGCTATTTCCTCTTATTATAATAGTCTTAGATTCTTAATGGAACACTTTTCCCTCAAAACTGGTATTGCCAATTGGTTGGAACATTTCCCATCACTTACTGTGGAGATTCTGTTAAAAATGTTACAAACCTCAGTTACCACATTCCCAGCGGCTAAATATACTGAGATGTACCTTAATATTTTTCATCGTTCATATATTTTGCCACATAGGGGTTATATAATGGGCCTTCTGGATAATCCTTGTTGTCCTAAAGGCGGACAACAACCTGCTGACCTTTACCACTTTTTTTGGGCATGTCCCTCCCTTAGACAATTTTGGCTAATGGTGTGGCGTTTTGCCTCTCACCATTTGGTAAACTATATTCCCCATACGCCTGAATGGGCAGTCTTTGGTCTATTACCACCAAATACTCGCGCACCCAAAGCGGTTAAGAAATTATTATTGGCAATATCATCTGCAGCCCGTAAATCAATTTTACATATGTGGATACAAAGCTCGGTACCAACTTTAGATATGTTTAAAGATAAACTTTTTTTTTATTTGTCACATGGATTGGTTGGAGGCTTCTCTCCAAAAAGAACTCCGTACTGAAAATGTTTTTGCTACTTGGGAGAGTTTTATTGAGGTTCTCCCCATACCCACTAAAGAAGCCATTCTTAAGTGCTTCCGTAATACCATATGCATGGTATGAAACTCAAATCTTTCTTCAAGATCCTCCTATTTCCATTTAACGATGTTAATTGAATAGCCATGGTCTCTGACCCACTTTTGTCACGTATACATGTATTTCTGTATTTGTTGTAATATACTTTTATTGCTTCAATAATAAGAAAATAAAAAAAAATGTCAATGGAAAATAGATTGTTTAATGTAACGTGGTCCTCAGACGGATACATCTATCAGGGAACGTGTTCTATGTCACATCATTGCTCTTAGATGCAGGGGCAGTTTAAAAGCGCATAAGGCCCATTTGAAGTCTTTGTGCGGACCTAGCCCCCCCCACATCCCTCACTGGCGCAGTTGCAGAGTAGTCTCTGGTGCCGGGATCCGGAGAGGTAAGTATAATGTATGGGAACAGGGTGTGTGGTGCGGGCCTATGGTTACTGTACACCCATTATGGATTTAAGAAATTCCTTTCATAAAGACGTCGTTTGAGCCCACATTATTTCTTCAGCAGACAGGTGCTCATATAATTACTGTGAGGGTCCCAGCTCCTTACACTATCTCTCCATCTGTGGAGTGACTCCTTTTCCTTCAAATAAAATCTGCATGATGCCACATAACATTACAGGTTATTTCATCCACTATTGTAGTTGACACACATTTAATGTGCATTTGCTTAGATAAGAAGATTGACTGACTGATGGGGCACAACAGATTGTTATCTAGCCTAGATATGATATTTATGGTATAATGGAAACAGAAGTAAGCGATAATTGCCTGGTGTTTATTTTTATTGCATGCGTTATTACTTTCATTCTGAGAATATATTCTGTTCTGAGAGTTGCCAGATGCTTTACACCGAGTGCTCCGTCGGTGAGGGCAGGACTGTAAGACGGAGCTGCTGCTTGTGTGGTTAGTGGTCACATTACAGAGGGCTTATGCTGCTTTACATAGGCACATACAACATTCCTCCGCATTACTTGTCACACCAACACATGAAAACACACATAATACAGTCCCTTAATAAAAGTGAGGTAAAACGCGAGCAATGAATTATATATAACTTTTACCACAGAAGCCAACTTGAATGACATGACAGAAAAGTACTTCTCATCACAGAAGCAAGACCAGAAAGGTTACATAAACCCGTTTTACACCAAAATCCCGGGTCTGACCCAGGCTTTGGAACACGGTTCCAAGCCGGGTCAGACCCGGGACTCCCCCCATTACACTGCAGTGCCGATCCGGGATATTCCCGGATCGGCACCGTTTACACTGCACCCTGGTGCAGTGTCTTGTGGGCCGGCGCTTAGAGATGATGTCATCTCCAAGCGCTGGCACACACTGCAGATTGGGAATCCAGAGCGTCTCACCGGGGGCAAACACAGCAATCTGGAAGCTTCCCCCAGCCTCCGGCGCTTCCAGGCACCAGACATGGCGCTGCTGTCTGCATAGACAGCATGTGTCATGTCTCCAGCTGCAGCATGGCAACCAGCACGGCGCCGCTGTCTGCATAGACAGCGTGCGCCGTGACCCCCAGCCTCCCGACCGCCCGCCGGACACTGCGGTACGGGAGGTTTGCCATGCTGTAAATGGGTGCCGGGTCGGCTGACCCGGCTTACCCATTTACACTGCCTCCTTCCCGGGTCTTACCCGTGTCCAACCCTGCGTATGTGCCGGGTTGGATTCCCGGGAAAGTGGACCCGGGGTGACCCTTTTACACCGCCTGCAGTCCCGGGATTTTGCATGCTCCCGTGCAAAATCCCGGCATATTTCAGGTGGTGTAAAAGGGGTATTAGTAAGCAGTGACTTTTAACAGCCGTTGTTTCCCTGGATCTTTAAGTACCAAAACTTAAAAAGGGCAATGCTTTTCATAGCAAAACATGGGGGGGACTGATTCAGGTCCCGACGGATTAGCGGCACATGCCACAAAGTACCGATGTTTGGTACTTTGCTCATGCGCCCGATCCGTACTGTGCATGCGCAGTACGTGTTTGCAACAACAGACGCAGTACGGTATCAGACTGTCAGTGATTGACAGTCTGCTGCCATTTGGGGGTGGCGATGGCGGAGGATGGAGATTTCCCGGCCTCTCTGTTGTAAATGAGGCCGGCATGCGCGACCCCATGGGTCATGCAGCCGGCCAATGGTGTCGGAGAGGATGTGATGATGCGTCCTAGGACAGATCACTAATGCAGTGGCCGTTGCATAGCAAATTAATCACCTGCTCTTGTTATATTTCACCCATTGTAATCAAATTTCTACCCATGATAACAAGGAACGGAGAGCCACCTTTTACAGCCCATTAACACCTCTACTGTACCCGTGGGAGAGCTGCATTCTTCACATGTTAATCCACTTGGAAAGTGGTGACAGAGGGATTCAGTAAGGATCGCTAAATAGCAAAAATGCCAATCGGACGATTATCGACAGACTGCGCATGTGCGTGCGCGAAGAGCAAAGTGCATTCGCTCTGCAATCACAGGCCTATTGAAATGCGACCGCAAAGTGATTGACAGGAAAAGACCATTTGTGGGAGGAAACATGGAGTTTGTAGCAAGTGGCTGAGAAAACACAGGACTGTCATGGCTGTTTTCGGGGTGTGCATCAGCTACGGTCGCTGCAATAAAAAACAGGACACTGTTTTAAAGTTTGTGAAACTATCATCTGCTCCAGAAGGTTTGAGGTCTGTAAAAACACTGTAAACTAGCCTCTATTTTCCAAGAGCCTGCCCACGTGTTTTCATTTAAATACAGCATATTGCTCAGTTGTGGACATTAGGCTTAATTCTGACTGGAACGCTGCTGCGGCACCGTTTGCAGTCTGATGGCCGATGAAGTGTGTGCACACGCAGAAGCCACACTGCGCGTGCACACACAATGAGATGCAACGGCATCTCACTTGTGCAATCGCCTCTACCTGATTGACAGGCAGGGGGGGCGTTGCGGGGTGGGAGGGGGTGTGCCGGCGGCTGAGTGATGTCACGCAGCCGCTGCGACCCTAAACATGGCGGATAGCCTTCGCAGCTAGATGCAGGGACTTTGGAACTTAAACTTTAGCTATATGTCTTGGGTCTGGGACTCAAGGTCGGCACCACTTAGGTCGACACCAATTGGTCGACACACATTATGTTGACACCAATTGGTCGACACAAATAGGTCGGCACGGCCAAACGGTCGACATGGAAAAAGGTCGACATCAGTTTTTTTAACTGTTTTTGGTGTAGTTTTCTTCGTAAAGTGACGGGGAACCGCAATTAGTGCACCGTGTCCCCTCGCAAGGTGCCTCGCTCCACTACTGCTGCGCTCGGCACAGGTTACCATTCCCAATTGTAGTCCACGTGGATCTGTCAACCTTTATCCCCGTCGACCTTTTGCCCATGTCAACATATTTCTGATGTCGACCTTAGGTGTGTCGACCAATTGGTGTCGACCTGGAGTCCGGATACCATATGTCTTACAGCAGGCTTTAACATTAGCAGTAACCTGAATAAAGTGTTTTTCATCTATTCCTAGGCCTGATAACACAGTCTATCATGTGACATACAAGACATGTAATATCATGCAATCTTACGTTTAAAGGGATGACGCTATATTGTCCAAATACGCATAAGCATGTATATTATTACATATGCATGTATATTATTACATAAGCATGTATATTATTACATATGCAATGTGCTTTAGTTATAAAAAGTAGAATGAAGCATGAATTTAGGCAATTGTCAAGAAAGACTTCAAATATGTGAAAATTCCTTTTATTATGCGCAGTAACCCATTCACACATGTTATTACATAAGCAGTGTGGGCTAAATACACATAATGATGAATAAGTTAAATATATCTTACATTACAGAGAGTACAAGTTCATTGCATTGTTATGTGCTAATCAGTCAGATTGCGAGACTGTTTACCCTGCATTAGTAATGCGTACCACTTATAATGCAGCACATATTCTACAAGTACGTGTTTATGCACGCGTGAAAGGCCTCTCAGTCTGTCTGATGTAATCAGTCCGCACACACTTTCTAGGAATACATTTCAGATTTCAGGAATGCAAAAACAGAGTATTCCAGCGGAGTCAGATATGACATATATTAGAAACATGTGACCGAATACAGTAACTTGACGCCTGGTAACTCCAAGACATCTGACAGCTCAAATGCTTCTGAAGTAAAGTAAAAATGAAATGCCCTCCAGGCGGATTTGGGCTGGACAGCTGCTTATAGTAACATTATTCCCAATGGAGCACAGCCCATACTGCAGTCAGCTGAGTTTTAAGTTAAATCTCTATAAAACATGTTCCATATAAACACTATCAAATACTGCATTACATAATCTGCTTATAGTAGTGTAGTAAACACTGGCAGATTGCTCCTCAGTGGTAGAACATGCCTGGGTGGATACATTTATTTTAAATAAATAATTTAAAGTTTTTACAACCTCAGCACAAAAAAAAAAAAAAGAAAAATTGGATAAGATTAGGGGGATATTAAGGGAGCCAAAAACTGATTTTTACAAACCGCTGTTCCTGCCTTATCTGTAGATGGAAATCTGCCTCAGTCATGGACCGCTGACAGGTTTGACGGGCCAGGTTACTGGGGGAAGGGGAGCCGAGCCACACCACATAAACAAATTGTTTAAAAACAGTGTGCGCCGCATGCTGCACAGGGAGGGGTGATGGGGGCAGCTCAGCCAGGTGCAGATCTGGGGAGACAGTGATATCGCTCCCCCCTACACATCATGCAGGGAAATGATTGGCTGCTTATGCTGGGCTGGGGAGAGAGGCTGTCGTCGGTCCTCTCTCTCTCTCTCTCTGCATGATGTGCTACTGCCTGTTATGGAGGAAGGTGAGGGAGGGGACACAGGCCCATTCAACTAACTTGGGTCCAGGTAAAGATACTCTCACTCCCCCTTCTCTGTGCCTCTGTGAATCCCAGGTTTCCAGGCCAAGGAGGTGGCATGTTCACTACCCCGACGGCACCCCGGAGAGGCATCTTGCTGCATGGAAAGCCTTAGATCTTGCCCTGCAGCCATCTTTATGCCCCTAAGTGCCTGCCCCTCCTGCCGCATGCTGTGTGAAGTCATGATATCACATGCTCTGAGGGCAGAGGCTGCCGGCCTGAGGCACAATGATGCCCTGCAAACACCACTGGCCCCAATGTTGAATATATGGTGGACAAAGATTTGACTAACTGTAAGTGGTGCTCTCACAAGACAGCTCTTGCTATGGGGAATTCTGCTTCTTTATACAGTAGCTTTGCGATTATGTGAAGGTAACAATCAGTACTAAATCTCACAAGGGAGCTGAGATGTTTTTCAGTCTCTCACTAGTAGCGACTGTTTGGTGGACCATGCCGCAACAGAGAGGAAAGGAGTTATCACACAGGCAGATACAGGACTGGACACAGTTTTAAAACAAAAGAACAACAATATTTATTTCACAATCTGATGTATTGGTAAAACCTGTTGGGGTTAAATAAAGTATAGTTAGATGTTTTAGTTGTAGAATCTTACAAAAATATGCATTTATAGTTTTCACAAAACTCTTAGGGGGAGATTCAATTATTTGAAAAGTCAGTTGGGTGTCTGTTTTTTCCTATCTCATAGACAGGAAAAAGCAGACACCCAACCGACTTTTCAAACATTTGAATTCCCCCCTTAGTGTCATGGAACAGAAAGGCCGCAGAAGAAAGGTGCATTGTGTGAAACAGAAGAGGGACCATCGTAGCTGCAGGCACAAGGTTTCAGCAATTGTATGTCCTTGATACACAGAAATGTTATGCAATGATGACAAGTGAGTCGCAGTCACTGGAACTCTGGCATAGAAGATTTGGTCATCTTGGATATGTGTACAGAAGCTACAATGCCAGATGGTCACAGGGATGTTAGTGACTAACACAGCAAAACCTGTATGCATGAGCTGTATTGCAGTGGTGTAAGTCCGTCCCAGAGTGCCGGAGGCAAGATAAATATTGGTGTCCCCCCCTATATTTAGATAAATGTATGTATGTATGTATGTATGTATGTATGTATGCGTGCATATATGTGTGTGTGTGTGTGTGTGTGTGTGTGTGTGTGGAGTGTTCTGAAAAAAATGTATATACTGTATATATACATTCCATTGTCTTTTATTTAAAAACACACATTCCTTAGCAGTCATACCCAGGATTAGAACCCATGACCTGTTACACTGACAGCAGACACTTTACTGATGGAGCTATTTGCTCCTATACAGGAAGCATGAAAATTCTAACTATATGAAGTTACGTGTAATTGTCAGAGAAGTAACTTCATATTGTTATAATTCTCATATGTCCTATACAGGTGCAAACAGCTTCATCAATCTGCTTCCAGTGTAATAGGTCGTGGTTTCTTATCCTGGGTATAACACTTGTAAAATGTGTATCTACAGTATAATAAAAAGGGAGTGATTTGTAAGGTGCAGGGACCAGTGAGGAAGTTGGCCACTGAAAAGATAGCAGCATCTATCAATTAACTCAATTCAATGGTGTCACAGAATGGGAAGAGAGGTGCCCCCCTTCAGAGCAGGAGCCCGGCAGCAGATGTCTCCGTTGCCTCCCAGAGTTACGCCTCTGCTGTATTGTCAGAAAACAAAATCGTTAGCAAGCAGAGCTACAACACCACTCGGAAAAAAAAATCAGTGTCTGTGAATCAAAACCATACACTAGTAGAGAGGGTTAGATGCATGCTAAAGGATGCACGCCTAGACAAGCAATTTTGGGCAGAAGTGGTGACCCAGCAATTTATCTCAAGTACCGTTCTCCTACAGTTGCCCTAAAAGACATAACACCTATTGAAGCGTGATCAAAGAGAAAACCAAGTGTAAAGCATTGCAAAGGTTTTTGGAAGTATTGCTTATGTCCATATACCAAAAAAAAAGAATATGGAAGCTGGATTCAAATCAGTGAAATGCAAGTCTAGAGGGTATACAGTCAGGATCCTGACAATTGGGTTCCCGACAGTCAGAATACTGGTGCAAATCTAGAGGGCATACAGTCAGGATCCTGACAATTGGGATCCCAACAGTCAGAATACTGACAGTGGGATCCCGACGGTCAGAATCCCAATGGTTCCTGATGGTAAAAACAGGGGATAGGGTTCAGCACTAAAGGGGAAGGGTTAGGCTGTGGTGGTGAGGACGTTTAGGGTTAGGTTGTGGTAGGGTTAAAATACCATTGACATCCTGCCTTCGGGTTAGTGACTGTTTGGATTTCGTACCCAACCCAGCTACAGATGTTATCTTCATAGAAACAGGTGCAAGTTGTAGAAAAGCTGGAAAGTGTTATGCAGAACGGGTGTGTGTCACTAGACATACCAGCAACTAAAGATATATCTGAGTCAGAGACTATCAGCATGGACGTTCAACCACAGAAAAGGTCTCATGTAAGACTGAATATCAGCAATCCACCTAAGAGGTATGATGAGGAATTTGCAAATATCGCATTCAGTGAGCATCGACTTATCCAGAAAACTAAAGTCTGGTTGTTGTGAATGGAAATCCAAGATAGGCAATGAGACTTTGGGAAATTTAAAAACCAGTGTGAAAAGCATCAAGAATCCTGATAGTAACAGCAATCCAAAGTTATGAGTATAGAAACTGTTGTTGTGGCCCATGATATCAGGAAAGGAACTTTTTACTAATGTATCTTTCAAGAAGGCCAAGCTAAATTCACATGATATGTTGATGTTTTTTCATTTGTTTATTTTACAGGTCGATACAGAAAAGCTGAAATTAAATGTTTGTGTAAAATGGAAAAGCTTGTAGCGAGAGAGGTTTTGAAAGAGGAGTGCGCTACTGTGCAGACTCCAGTCTTCCTGTTCTTAAGGTAGGCTTCATGCCTTATCCCAAGAAGGCCACCAAGATCTTTACTGTGCATGTGCACGGTCCATCCTGAGACTGTGGGAGACTGTGTTAGAGCATCACGGTGGAAGACACATCTTCTACTTAGCTCCACAGAGACCTGCAATTACCTGCAATCCACAATGATTTCAGTGTTCCAGCACCACTACCCAGTGACTACATACACTCACCGGCATGGCTGGTGAGCTGTATGACACCCTGCTCCGCTCCAGAGAACCAGTGTGTAACAGCCATCATTACTGGGGTGTGCATACAATGATTACCAAAAAACTTTGCTTAAGCCAGCAATGGCTGATGCCATCTAAAGATGACAATACCTATTTGGGCCAAGTTCCATAAATCTACACTTTATAGAGCTTTTTGATTTAAAAAGTTTAGTAGCCCCCATAGAAACCTATGTATACTCATTGTGCAAACAAAACTGAAGGACCAAATCAGATATCTCCAATATCTACTGTAGTCCGCCTTTTTACATCCGCGAGATACTGAATTTCTGACACAGCTGCCGGTCCTCGAGCTCTGATTGGCTCACGAACCGGCGCCTCATTTGAGAGACACACCGCCACTGCCGCCAAAGACACAGGAGGGACATAGGAGAGGCACGCGCTGCGCTCTCCTTCCAGGCCTCACACACAGGCACAGCAGTGGGCTGCAAGCATGGCGGACCGCCCAGCTGTACTGCGTACAAGCTGGCAATTTCTTACCGGTACTCAGTACCTCCCCGTACCGCCATACTTGCGGCACTGGGTAAAGGATTTCACACTTGTTGGATCAGACTAAAGGGAAGGAAGTGTACGAGGTCAGACCCACAAGTGTTACCTGGTTTGTGATGAATAGGTTTGAAATGGGATGCTAGGAGCAAAGAAATAGTTAACATAAAACATTCTGTTATAAAGAACATTTCAAGGGAAACCAGATATAGTTTTACAGTCTCAACACATATGAGTTCTTGGCCAAGTTAATCACGTGCTAAAGAGATCGGGCAGATTTACTGCCCGCATATGAATACTAGAATAACTAAAAACATATTTTCAATAATACCATGAAATGAATTATCTGAAGAGGTGCAAATATAAGAGTCCTCACTGCACTAAAGCCATACTCGACAACAGTCTTGTACAAAACAGTGATGAAGTTCAAGGGAGGACTCCATCAGTGATGTGCGGTGTAGTCAGTGGCCGGGGAGGCACTCCTGATTCACGCACAATTGCCCCCCTCCCCCAACTTAAAAAAAAGTAGGTTCTCTCTTATTTAATAAAAAACCAGCATGAGGCTGAACTAGCGAGGGGATTATGCCACAGCAGGGGGGAACACTCAGTGTGGTGTCCCCCTGCCATCACATTAAACACGCCTCAAACCAGTCAGCCCAGGATTGGAATTTCTCGGGAAGTGGGACCCCCCAAAAAATGTGTGTGCATGGAGCTGGAGGGAATTTATAGATATATATGGAGCAGAAGGTATGTGTGAGTGTGTATATATATATATACATATACAGTGGTCGAAGTGGGGAGGTATACGGCGGTATGGTATACCGCCACTTCTTCCATTGACCCGGAAATGAGCAAATGAAAGTGCAGCAGGAGGCGAGGGAAGTGGCCATCCTGCTGTACATGTTGCTCCCCGTCCCTGCGCGGCAGTCGGTGGCTGTGTAGAGCGCTGTACTAGCTCACAGCTGCTCACCGCCACCAGCCGCTCGCCGCTCACCCGCAACAAATAAGGTAATGTTCCCCTGCTGTCTCTCTCCCTGTCGTCACTCTCTCTCCCTGTCGTCACTGTCGTCACTCTCTCTCCCTGACGCCACTCTTTCTCCCTGTCGTCACTCTCCCTGTCGTCACTGTCGTCACTCTCTCCCCCTGTCGTCACTCTCTCCCCGTCATCCCTCTCTCTCCCTGTCGTCACTGTCGTCACTTCTCCCCCTGTCGTCACTTCTCCCCCTGTCATCACTCTCTTTCCCTGTCGTCACTCTCTCCCCCTGTCGTCACTCTCTCCCCGTCGTCACTCTCTCTCCCTGTCGTCACTGTCATCACTCTCTCTCCCTGTCGTCACTCTCTCCCCCTGTCGTCACTCTCTCCCCGTCGTCACTCTCTCTCCCTGTCGTCACTTCTCCCTCGGTCGTCACTTCTCCCCTTCGTCACTCTCTCCCCTGTCGTCACTGTCGTCACTTCTCCCCCTGTCGTCACTTCTCCCCGTCATCACTCTCTCTCCCTGTCGTCACTGTCGTCACTTCTCTCCCTGTCGTCACTCTCTTCCTGTCGTCACTGTCATCACTTCTCCCCCTGTCGTCACTCTCTCCCCCTGTCGTCAATCTCTCGCCCTGTCATCACTCTCTCTCCGTCGTCACTGTCATCACTCTCTCTCCCTGTCGTCATTGCCGTCACTCTCTCCCCCTGTCGTCACTCTCTCCCCCTGTCATCACTCTCTCCCCCTGTCGTCACTTCTCCCCGTCGTCACTCTCTCTCCCTGTCGTCATCCTCTCTCCCTGTCGTCACTGTCATCACTTCTCCCCCTGTCGTCACTTCTCTCCCTGTCGTCACTCTCTCTCCCTATCGTCACTGTCGTCACTCTCTCCCCCTGTCGTCACTTCTCCCCCTGATGTTACTCTCTCTCCCTGTCGTCACTGTCATCACTCTCTCCCCCTGTTGTCACTGTCATCACTCTCTCCTCCTGTCGTCACTCTCTCTCCCTGTGGTCACTCTCTCCCTGTCGTCACTCTCTCTCCCTGTCGTCACTTCTCCCCCTGTCGTCACTTCTCCCCGTCGACACTCTCTATTCCTGTCGTCACTGTCGTCACTTCTCCCCCTGTCGTCACTTCTCCCCGTCGCCACTCTTTCTCCCTGTCGTCACTCTCTCTCCCTGTCATCACTGTCATCACTCTCTCCCCCTGTCGTCACTCTCTCCCCGTCGTCACTCTCTCTCCCTGTTGTCACTGTCGTCACTTCTACCCCTGTCATCAGTTCTCCCCCTGTCATCACTCTCTCTCCCTGTCGTCACTGTCATCACTTCTCTCCCTGTCGTCACTCTCTTCCTGTCGTCACTGTCATCACTTCTCCCCCTGTCGTCACTCTCTCCCCCTGTCGTCACTCTCTCTCCCTGTCATCACTCTCTCTCCCTGTTGTCACTGTCATCACTCTCTCTCCCTGTCGTCATTGCCGTCACTCTCTCCCCCCTGTCGTCACTCTCTCCCCCTGTCGTCACTTCTCCCCGTCGTCACTCTCTCTCCCTGTCGTCATCCTCTCTCCCTGTCGTCACTGTCATCACTTCTCCCCCTGTCGTCACTTCTCTCCCTGTCGTCACTCTCTCTCCCTGTCGTCACTGTCGTCACTCTCTCCCCCTGTCGTCACTTCTCCCCCTGATGTCACTCTCTCTCCCTGTTGTCACTCTCCCTGTCGTCACTGTCATCACTCTCTCCCCCTGTTGTCACTGTCATCACTCTCTCCCCCTGTCGTCACTCTCTCCCCCTGTCGTCACTCTCTCCCCGTCGTCACTCTCTCTCCCTGTCGTCACTGTCGTCACTTCTCCCCTTCGTCACTCTCTCCCCTGTCGTCACTGTCATCACTTCTCCCCCTGTGGTCACTTCTCCCCGTCATCACTCTCTCTCCCTGTCGTCACTGTCGTCACTTCTCTCCTTGTCGTCACTCTCTTCTTGTCGTCACTCTCTTCCTGTCGTCACTGTCGTCACTCTCTCCCCCTGTCGTCACTCTCTCCCCCTGTCGTCACTCTCTCTCCCTGTCATCACTCTCTCTCCCTGTCGTCACTGTCATCACTCTCTCTCCCTGTCGTCATTGCCGTCACTCTCTCCCCCTGTCGTCACTTCTCCCCGTCGTCACTCTCTCTCCCTGTCGTCATCCTCTCTCCCTGTCGTCACTGTCATCACTTCTCCACCTGTCGTCACTTCTCTCCCTGTCGTCACTCTCTCTCCCTGTGGTCACTGTCGTCACTCTCTCCCCCTGTCGTCACTTCTCCCCCTGATGTCACTCTCTCTCCCTGTCGTCACTCTCTCTCCCTGTCGTCACTGTCATCACTCTCTCCCCCTGTTGTCACTGTCATCACTCTCTCCCTGTCGTCACTCTCTCCCCCTGTCGTCACTCTCTCCCTGTCATCACTCTCTCCCTGTCGTCACTCTCTCTCCCTGTCGTCACTGTCGTCACTTCTCCCCCTGTCGTCACTTCTCCCCATCGACACTCTCTCCCCTGTCGTCACTTCTCCCTCTGTCGTCACTTCTCCCCGTCATCACTCTCTCTCCCTGTTGTCACTCTCTCTCCCTGTCGTCACTGTCATCACTCTCTCCCTGTCGTCACTCTCTCCCCCTGTCGTCACTCTCTCCCTGTCATCACTCTCTCCCTGTCGTCAATCTCTCTCCCTGTCGTCACTGTCGTCACTTCTTCCCCTGTCGTCACTTCTCCCCTTCGTCACTCTCTCCCCTGTCGTCACTTCTCCCCCTGTCGTCACTTCTCCCCATCATCACTCTCTCTCCCTGTTGTCACTCTCTCTCCCTGTCGTCACTGTCGTCACTTCTCTCCCTGTCGTCACTCTCTTCCTTTCGTCACTGTCATCACTTCTCCCCGTCTTCACTTCTCCCCCTGTCGTCACTTCTCCCCCTGTCGTCACTTCTCCCCGTCGACACTCTCTATTCCTGTCGTCACTGTCGTCACTTCTCCCCCTGTTGTCACTTCTCCCCGTCGCCACTCTTTCTCCCTGTCGTCACTCTCTCTCCCTGTCATCACTGTCGTCACTCTCTCCCCCTGTCGTCACTCTCTCCCCGTCGTCACTCTCTCTCCCTGTCGTCACTGTCGTCACTTCTCCCTCTGTCTTCACTTCTCCCCTTCGTCACTCTCTCCCCTGTCGTCACTGTCGTCACTTCTCCCCCTGTCGTCACTTCTCCCCGTCATCACTCTCTCTCCCTGTCGTCACTGTCGTCACTTCTCTCCCTGTCGTCACTCTCTTCCTGTCGTCACTGTCATCACTTCTCCCCGTCGTCACTCTCTCCCCCTGTCGTCAATCTCTCGCCCTGTCATCACTCTCTCTCCGTCGTCACTGTCATCACTCTCTCTCCCTGTCGTCATTGCCGTCACTCTCTCCCCCTGTCGTCACTCTCTCCCCCTGTCATCACTCTCTCCCCCTGTCGTCACTTCTCCCCGTCGTCACTCTCTCTCCCTGTCGTCATCCTCTCTCCCTGTCGTCACTGTCATCACTTCTCCCCCTGTCGTCACTTCTCTCCCTGTCGTCACTCTCTCTCCCCATCGTCACTGTCGTCACTCTCTCCCCCTGTCGTCACTGTCGTCACTCTCTCCCCCTGTCGTCACTTCTCCCCCTGATGTTACTCTCTCTCCCTGTCGTCACTGTCATCACTCTCTCCCCCTGTTGTCACTGTCATCACTCTCTCCTCCTGTCGTCACTCTCTCTCCCTGTGGTCACTCTCTCCCTGTCGTCACTCTCTCTCCCTGTCGTCACTTCTCCCCCTGTCGTCACTTCTCCCCGTCGACACTCTCTATTCCTGTCGTCACTGTCGTCACTTCTCCCCCTGTCGTCACTTCTCCCCGTCGCCACTCTTTCTCCCTGTCGTCACTCTCTCTCCCTGTCATCACTGTCGTCACTCTCTCCCCCTGTCGTCACTCTCTCCCCGTCGTCACTCTCTCTCCCTGTTGTCACTGTCGTCACTTCTACCCCTGTCGTCAGTTCTCCCCCTGTCATCACTCTCTCTCCCTGTCGTCACTGTCATCACTTCTCTCCCTGTCGTCACTCTCTTCCTGTCGTCACTGTCATCACTTCTCCCCCTGTCGTCACTCTCTCCCCCTGTCGTCACTCTCTCTCCCTGTCATCACTCTCTCTCCCTGTCGTCACTGTCATCACTCTCTCTCCCTGTCGTCATTGCCGTCACTCTCTCCCCCCTGTCGTCACTCTCTCCCCCTGTCGTCACTTCTCCCCGTCGTCACTCTCTCTCCCTGTCGTCATCCTCTCTCCCTGTCATCACTGTCATCACTTCTCCCCCTGTCGTCACTTCTCTCCCTGTCGTCACTCTCTCTCCCTGTCGTCACTGTCGTCACTCTCTCCCCCTGTCGTCACTTCTCCCCCTGTCGTCACTCTCTCCCCCTGTCGTCACTCTCTCTCCCTGTCGTCACTGTCGTCACTTCTCCCCTTCGTCACTCTCTCCCCTGTCGTCACTGTCATCACTTCTCCCCCTGTGGTCACTTCTCCCCGTCATCACTCTCTCTCCTTGTCGTCACTGTCGTCACTTCTCTCCCTGTCGTCACTCTCTTCCTGTCGTCACTGTCGTCACTCTCTCCCCCTGTCGTCACTCTCTCCCCCTGTCGTCACTCTCTCTCCCTGTCATCACTCTCTCTCCCTGTCGTCACTGTCATCACTCTCTCTCCCTGTCGTCATTGCCGTCACTCTCTCCCCCTGTCGTCACTTCTCCCCATCGTCACTCTCTCTCCCTGTCGTCATCCTCTCTCCCAGTCGTCACTGTCATCACTTCTCCCCCTGTCGTCACTTCTCTCCCTGTCGTCACTCTCTCTCCCTGTCGTCACTGTCGTCACTCTCTCCCCCTGTCGTCACTTCTCCCCCTGATGTCACTCTCTCTCCCTGTCGTCACTCTCTCTCCCTGTCGTCACTGTCATCACTCTCTCCCCCTGTTGTCACTGTCATCACTCTCTCCCTGTCGTCACTCTCTCCCCCTGTCGTCACTCTCTCCCTGTCATCACTCTCTCCCTGTCGTCACTCTCTCTCCCTGTCGTCACTGTCGTCACTTCTCCCCCTGTCGTCACTTCTCCCCATCGACACTCTCTCCCCTGTCGTCACTTCTCCCTCTGTCGTCACTTCTCCGCGTCATCACTCTCTCTCCCTGTTGTCACTCTCTCTCCCTGTCGTCACTGTCATCACTCTCTCCCTGTCGTCACTCTCTCCCCCTGTCGTCACTCTCTCCCTGTCATCACTCTCTCCCTGTCGTCAATCTCTCTCCCTGTCGTCACTGTCGTCACTTCTTCCCCTGTCGTCACTTCTCCCCTTCGTCACTCTCTCCCCTGTCGTCACTTCTCCCCCTGTCGTCACTTCTCCCCGTCATCACTCTCTCTCCCTGTTGTCACTCTCTCTCCCTGTCGTCACTGTCGTCACTTCTCTCCCTGTCGTCACTCTCTTCCTTTCGTCACTGTCATCACTTCTCCCCGTCTTCACTTCTCCCCCTGTCGTCACTTCTCCCCCTGTCGTCACTTCTCCCCGTCGACACTCTCTATTCCTGTCGTCACTGTCGTCACTTCTCCCCCTGTTGTCACTTCTCCCCGTCGCCACTCTTTCTCCCTGTCGTCACTCTCTCTCCCTGTCATCACTGTCGTCACTCTCTCCCCCTGTCGTCACTCTCTCCCCGTCGTCACTCTCTCTCCCTGTTGTCACTGTCGTCACTTCTACCCCTGTCGTCAGTTCTCCCCCTGTCATCACTCTCTCTCCCTGTCGTCACTGTCGTCACTTCTCTCCCTGTCGTCATTCTCTTCCTGTCGTCAGTGTCATCACTTCTCCCCCTGTCGTCACTCTCTCCCCCTGTCGTCACTCTCTCTCCCTGTCATCACTCTCTCTCCCTGTCGTCACTGTCATCACTCTCTCTCCCTGTCGTCATTGCCGTCACTCTCTCCCCCCTGTCGTCACTCTCTCCCCCTGTCGTCACTTCTCCCCGTCGTCACTCTCTCTCCCTGTCGTCATCCTCTCTCCCTGTCGTCACTGTCATCACTTCTCCCCCTGTCGTCACTTCTCTCCCTGTCGTCACTCTCTCTCCCTGTCGTCACTGTCGTCACTCTCTCCCCCTGTCGTCACTTCTCCCCCTGATGTCACTCTCTCTCCCTGTTGTCACTCTCTCTCCCTGTCATCACTGTCATCACTCTCTCCCCCTGTTGTCACTGTCATCACTCTCTCTCCCTGTCGTCACTCTCTCCCCCTGTCGTCACTCTCTCCCCGTCGTCACTCTCTCTCCCTGTCGTCACTGTCGTCACTTCTCCCCTTCGTCACTCTCTCCCCTGTCGTCACTGTCGTCACTTCTCCCCCTGTTGTCACTTCTCCCCGTCATCACTCTCTCTCCCTGTCGTCACTGTCGTCACTTCTCTCCCTGTCGTCACTCTCTTCCTGTCGTCACTGTCGTCACTCTCTCCCCCTGTCGTCACTCTCTCCCCCTGTCGTCACTCTCTCTCCCTGTCATCACTCTCTCTCCCTGTCGTCACTGTCATCACTCTCTCTCCCTGTCGTCATTGCCGTCACTCTCTCCCCCTGTCGTCACTTCTCCCCGTCGTCACTCTCTCTCCCTGTCGTCATCCTCTCTCCCTGTCGTCACTGTCATCACTTCTCCCCCTGTCGTCACTTCTCTCCCTGTCGTCCCTCTCTTTCCCTGTCGTCACTGTCGTCACTCTCTCCCCCTGTCGTCACTTCTCCCCCTGATGTCACTCTCTCTCCCTGTCGTCACTCTCTCTCCCTGTCGTCACTGTCATCACTCTCTCCCCCTGTTGTCACTGTCATCACTCTCTCCCTGTCGTCACTCTCTCCCCCTGTCGTCACTCTCTCCCTGTCGTCACTCTCTCTCCCTGTCGTCACTGTCGTCACTTCTCCCCCTGTCGTCACTTCTCCCCATCGACACTCTCTCCCCTGTCGTCACTTCTCCCCCTGTCGTCACTTCTCCCCGTCATCACTCTCTCTCCCTGTTGTCACTCTCTCTCCCTGTCATCACTGTCATCACTCTCTCCCTGTCGTCACTCTCTCCCCCTGTCGTCACTCTCTCCCTGTCATCACTCTCTCCCTGTCGTCACTCTCTCCCTGTCGTCACTGTCGTCACTTCTTCCCCTGTCGTCACTTCTCCCCTTCGTCACTCTCTCCCCTGTCGTCACTTCTCCTCGTCATCACTCTCTCTCCCTGTTGTCACTCTCTCTCCCTGTCGTCACTGTCGTCACTTCTCTCCCTGTCGTCACTCTCTTCCTTTCGTCACTGTCATCACTTCTCCCCCTGTCTTCACTTCTCCCCCTGTCGTCACTTCTCCCCCTGTCGTCAATCTCTCGCCCTGTCATCACTCTCTCTCCGTCGTCACTGTCATCACTCTCTCTCCCTGTCGTCATTGCCGTCACTCTCTCCCCCTGCCGTCACTTTTCCCCGTCGTCACTCTCTCTCCCTGTCGTCATCATCTCTCCCTGTCGTCACTGTCATCACTTCTCCCCCTGTCGTCACTTCTCTCCCTGTCGTCACTCTCTCTCCCTGTCGTCACTGTCGTCACTCTCTCCCACTGTCATCACTTCTCCCCCTGATGTTACTCTCTCTCCCTGTCGTCACTGTCATCACTCTCTCCCCCTGTTGTCACTGTCATCACTCTCTCCTCCTGTCGTCACTCTCTCCCCCTGTCGTCACTCTCTCCCCCTGTCGTCACTCTCTCCCTGTCGTCACTCTCTCCCTGTCGTCACTCTCTCTCCCTGTCGTCACTTCTCCCCCTGTCGTCACTTCTCCCCGTCGACACTCTCTATTCCTGTCGTCACTGTCGTCACTTCTCCCCCTGTCGTCACTTCTCCCCGTCGCCACTCTTTCTCCCTGACGTCACTCTCTCTCCCTGTCATCACTGTCGTCACTCTCTCCCCCTGTCGTCACTCTCTCCCCGTCGTCACTCTCTCTCCCTGTTGTCACTGTCGTCACTTCTACCCCTGTCGTCAGTTCTCCCCCTGTCATCACTCTCTCTCCCTGTCGTCACTCTCTCTCCCTGTCGTCACTGTCATCACTCTCTCTCCCCGTCGTCACTCTCCCTGTCGTCACTGTCGTCACTCTCTCCCCCCGTCGTCACTCTCTCCCCCTGTCGTCACTCTCTCCCCGTCGTCACACTCTCTCCCTGTCGTCACTGTCGTCACTTCTTCCCCTGTCGTCACTTCTCCCCTTCGTCACTCTCTCCCCTGTCGTCACTTCTCCCCCTGTCCTCACTTCTCCCCGTCATCACTCTCTCTCCCTGTTGTCACTCTCTCTCCCTGTCGTCAATGATCTTCACTTCTCTCCCTGTCTTCACTTCTCCCCCTGTCGTCACTTCTCCCCCTGTCGTCACTTCTCCCCCTGTCGTCACTCTCTCTCCGTGTCATCAGTCTCTCCCCTGTCGTCATTGTCGTCACTCTCTCCCCCTGTCATCACTCTCTCCCACTGTCGTCACTTCTCCCCGTCATCACTCTCTCTCCCTGTCGTCATCCTCTCTCCCTGTCGTCACTGTCATCACTTCTCCCCCTGTCGTCACTTCTCTCCCTGTCATCACTCTCTCTCCCTGTCGTCACTGTCATCACTCTCTCCCCCTGTCGTCACTCTCTCCCCCTGTCGTCACTCTCTCCCCCTGTCGTCACTCTCTCCCCGTCGTCACTCTCTCTCCCTGTCGTCACTGTCGTCACTTCTCCCGCTGTCGTCACTTCTCCCCTTCGTCACTCTCTCCCCTGTCGTCACTGTCGTCACTTCTCCCCCTGTCGTCACTTCTCCCCATCATCACTCTCTCTCCCTGTCATCACTGTCATCACTTCTCTCCCTGTCGTCACTCTCTTCCTGTCGTCACTGTCATCACTCTCTCCCCCTGTCGTCACTCTCTCCACCTGTCGTCACTCTCTCTCCCTGTCATCACTCTCTCTCCCTGTCGTCACTGTCATCACTCTCTCTCCCTGTCGTCATTGCCGTCACTCTCTCCCCCCTGTCGTCACTCTCTCCCCCTGTCGTCACTTCTCCCCGTCGTCACTCTCTCTCCCTGTCGTCATCCTCTCTCCCTGTCGTCACTGTCATCACTTCTCCCCCTGTCGTCACTTCTCTCCCTGTCGTCACTCTGTCTCCCTGTCGTCACTCTCTCCCCCTGTCGTCACTTCTCCCCCTGATGTCACTCTCTCTCCCTGTCGTCACTCTCTCTCCCTGTCGTCACTGTCATCACTCTCTCCCCCTGTTGTCACTGTCATCACTCTCTCTCCCTGTCGTCACTCTCTCCCCCTGTCGTCACTCTCTCCCCGTCGTCACTCTCTCTCCCTGTCGTCACTTCTCCCCCTGTCGTCACTTCTCCCCTTCGTCACTCTCTTCCCTGTCGTCACTGTCGTCACTTCTCCCCCTGTTGTCACTTCTCCCCGTCATCACTCTCTCTCCCTGTCGTCACTGTCGTCACTTCTCTCCCTGTCGTCACTCTCTTCCTGTCGTCACTGTCGTCACTCTCTCCCCCTGTCGTCACTCTCTCCCCCTGTCGTCACTCTTTCTCCCTGTCATCACTCTCTCTCCCTGTCGTCACTGTCATCACTCTCTCCCTGTCGTCATTGCCGTCACTCTCTCCCCCTGTCGTCACTTCTCCCCGTCGTCACTCTCTCTCCCTGTCGTCATCCTCTCCCCCTGTCGTCACTGTCATCACTTCTCCCCCTGTCGTCACTTCTCTCCCTGTCGTCACTCTCTCTCCCTGTCGTCACTGTCGTCACTCTCTCCCCCTGTCGTCACTTCTCCCCCTGATGTCACTCTCTCTCCCTGTCGTCACTCTCTCTCCCTGTCGTCACTGTCATCACTCTCTCCCCCTGTTGTCACTGTCATCACTCTCCCCCTGTCGTCACTCTCTCCCCCTGTCGTCACTCTCTCCCTGTCGTCCCAGTCGTCACTCTCTCCCTGTTGTCACTCTCTCCCTGTCGTCACTCTCTCTCCCTGTCGTCACTTCTCCCCCTGTCGTCACTTCTCCCCATCGACACTCTCTCTTCCTGTCGTCACTCTCTCTCCCTGTCATCACTCTCTCTCCCTGTCGTCACTTCTCTCCCTGTCGTCACTTCTCCCCCTGTCGTCACTTCTCCCCGTCGCCACTCTTTCTCCCTGTCGTCACTCTCTCTCCCTGTCATCACTGTCATCACTCTCTCCCCCTGTCGTCACTCTCTCCCCGTCGTCACTCTCTCTCCCTGTTGTCACTGTCGTCACTTCTCCCCCTGTCATCACTTCTCCCCCTGTCATCACTCTCTCTCCCTGTCGTCACTCTCTCTCCCTGTCGTCACTGTCATCACTCTCTCTCCCTGTCGTCACTCTCTCCCCGTCGTCACTCTCCCTGTCGTCACTGTCGTCACTCTCTCCCCCTGTCGTCACTCTCTCCCCCTGTCGTCACTCTCTCCCCATCGTCACTCTCGCTCCCTGTCATCACTGTCGTCACTTCTTCCCCTGTTGTCACTTCTCCCCTTCGTCACTCTCTCCCCTGTCGTCACTGTCGTCACTTCTCCCCTGTCGTCACTTCTCCCCGTCATCACTCTCTCTCCCTGTTGTCACTCTCTCTCCCTGTCGTCACTGTCGTCACTTCTCTCCCTGTCGTCACTCTCTTTCTGTCGTCACTGTCATCACTTCTCCCCCTGTCGTCACTTCTCCCCCTGTCGTCACTCTCTCTCCGTGTCATCACTCTCTCTCCCTGTCATCACTGTCATCACTCTCTCTCCCTGTCGTCATTGTCGTCACTCTCTCCCCCTGTCGTCACTCTCTCCCCCTGTCATCACTCTCTCCCCCTGTCGTCACTTCTCCCCGTCGTCACTCTCTCTCCCTGTCGTCATCCTCTCTCCCTGTCGTCACTGTCATCACTCTCTCCCCCTGTTGTCACTGTCATCACTCTCTCCCTGTCGTCACTCTCTCCCCCTGTCGTCACTCTCTCCCTGTCATCACTCTCTCCCTGTCGTCACTCTCTCTCCCTGTCGTCACTGTCGTCACTTCTCCCCCTGTCGTCACTTCTCCCCATCGACACTCTCTCCCCTGTCGTCACTTCTCCCTCTGTCGTCACTTCTCCCCGTCATCACTCTCTCTCCCTGTTGTCACTCTCTCTCCCTGTCGTCACTGTCATCACTCTCTCCCTGTCGTCACTCTCTCCCTCTGTCGTCACTCTCTCCCTGTCATCACTCTCTCCCTGTCGTCAATCTCTCTCCCTGTCGTCACTGTCGTCACTTCTTCCCCTGTCGTCACTTCTCCCCTTCGTCACTCTCTCCCCTGTCGTCACTTCTCCCCCTGTCGTCACTTCTCCCCATCATCACTCTCTCTCCCTGTTGTCACTCTCTCTCCCTGTCGTCACTGTCGTCACTTCTCTCCCTGTCGTCACTCTCTTCCTTTCGTCACTGTCATCACTTCTCCCCGTCTTCACTTCTCCCCCTGTCGTCACTTCTCCCCCTGTTGTCACTTCTCCCCGTCGCCACTCTTTCTCCCTGTCGTCACTCTCTCTCCCTGTCATCACTGTCGTCACTCTCTCCCCCTGTCGTCACTCTCTCCCCGTCGTCACTCTCTCTCCCTGTCGTCACTGTCGTCACTTCTCCCTCTGTCTTCACTTCTCCCCTTCGTCACTCTCTCCCCTGTCGTCACTGTCGTCACTTCTCCCCCTGTCGTCACTTCTCCCCGTCATCACTCTCTCTCCCTGTCGTCACTGTCGTCACTTCTCTCCCTGTCGTCACTCTCTTCCTGTCGTCACTGTCATCACTTCTCCCCGTCGTCACTCTCTCCCCCTGTCGTCAATCTCTCGCCCTGTCATCACTCTCTCTCCGTCGTCACTGTCATCACTCTCTCTCCCTGTCGTCATTGCCGTCACTCTCTCCCCCTGTCGTCACTCTCTCCCCCTGTCATCACTCTCTCCCCCTGTCGTCACTTCTCCCCGTCGTCACTCTCTCTCCCTGTCGTCATCCTCTCTCCCTGTCGTCACTGTCATCACTTCTCCCCCTGTCGTCACTTCTCTCCCTGTCGTCACTCTCTCTCCCCATCGTCACTGTCGTCACTCTCTCCCCCTGTCGTCACTGTCGTCACTCTCTCCCCCTGTCGTCACTTCTCCCCCTGATGTTACTCTCTCTCCCTGTCGTCACTGTCATCACTCTCTCCCCCTGTTGTCACTGTCATCACTCTCTCCTCCTGTCGTCACTCTCTCTCCCTGTGGTCACTCTCTCCCTGTCGTCACTCTCTCTCCCTGTCGTCACTTCTCCCCCTGTCGTCACTTCTCCCCGTCGACACTCTCTATTCCTGTCGTCACTGTCGTCACTTCTCCCCCTGTCGTCACTTCTCCCCGTCGCCACTCTTTCTCCCTGTCGTCACTCTCTCTCCCTGTCATCACTGTCGTCACTCTCTCCCCCTGTCGTCACTCTCTCCCCGTCGTCACTCTCTCTCCCTGTTGTCACTGTCGTCACTTCTACCCCTGTCGTCAGTTCTCCCCCTGTCATCACTCTCTCTCCCTGTCGTCACTGTCATCACTTCTCTCCCTGTCGTCACTCTCTTCCTGTCGTCACTGTCATCACTTCTCCCCCTGTCGTCACTCTCTCCCCCTGTCGTCACTCTCTCTCCCTGTCATCACTCTCTCTCCCTGTCGTCACTGTCATCACTCTCTCTCCCTGTCGTCATTGCCGTCACTCTCTCCCCCCTGTCGTCACTCTCTCCCCCTGTCGTCACTTCTCCCCGTCGTCACTCTCTCTCCCTGTCGTCATCCTCTCTCCCTGTCATCACTGTCATCACTTCTCCCCCTGTCGTCACTTCTCTCCCTGTCGTCACTCTCTCTCCCTGTCGTCACTGTCGTCACTCTCTCCCCCTGTCGTCACTTCTCCCCCTGTCGTCACTCTCTCCCCCTGTCGTCACTCTCTCCCCGTCGTCACTCTCTCTCCCTGTCGTCACTGTCGTCACTTCTCCCCTTCGTCACTCTCTCCCCTGTCGTCACTGTCATCACTTCTCCCCCTGTGGTCACTTCTCCCCGTCATCACTCTCTCTCCTTGTCGTCACTGTCGTCACTTCTCTCCCTGTCGTCACTCTCTTCCTGTCGTCACTGTCGTCACTCTCTCCCCCTGTCGTCACTCTCTCCCCCTGTCGTCACTCTCTCTCCCTGTCATCACTCTCTCTCCCTCTCGTCACTGTCATCACTCTCTCTCCCTGTCGTCATTGCCGTCACTCTCTCCCCCTGTCGTCACTTCTCCCCATCGTCACTCTCTCTCCCTGTCGTCATCCTCTCTCCCAGTCGTCACTGTCATCACTTCTCCCCCTGTCGTCACTTCTCTCCCTGTCGTCACTCTCTCTCCCTGTCGTCACTGTCGTCACTCTCTCCCCCTGTCGTCACTTCTCCCCCTGATGTCACTCTCTCTCCCTGTCGTCACTCTCTCTCCCTGTCGTCACTGTCATCACTCTCTCCCCCTGTTGTCACTGTCATCACTCTCTCCCTGTCGTCACTCTCTCCCCCTGTCGTCACTCTCTCCCTGTCATCACTCTCTCCCTGTCGTCACTCTCTCTCCCTGTCGTCACTGTCGTCACTTCTCCCCCTGTCGTCACTTCTCCCCATCGACACTCTCTCCCCTGTCGTCACTTCTCCCTCTGTCGTCACTTCTCCGCGTCATCACTCTCTCTCCCTGTTGTCACTCTCTCTCCCTGTCGTCACTGTCATCACTCTCTCCCTGTCGTCACTCTCTCCCCCTGTCGTCACTCTCTCCCTGTCATCACTCTCTCCCTGTCGTCAATCTCTCTCCCTGTCGTCACTGTCGTCACTTCTTCCCCTGTCGTCACTTCTCCCCTTCGTCACTCTCTCCCCTGTCGTCACTTCTCCCCCTGTCGTCACTTCTCCCCGTCATCACTCTCTCTCCCTGTTGTCACTCTCTCTCCCTGTCGTCACTTCTCTCCCTGTCGTCACTCTCTTCCTTTCGTCACTGTCATCACTTCTCCCCGTCTTCACTTCTCCCCCTGTCGTCACTTCTCCCCCTGTCGTCACTTCTCCCCGTCGACACTCTCTATTCCTGTCGTCACTGTCGTCACTTCTCCCCCTGTTGTCACTTCTCCCCGTCGCCACTCTTTCTCCCTGTCGTCACTCTCTCTCCCTGTCATCACTGTCGTCACTCTCTCCCCCTGTCGTCACTCTCTCCCCGTCGTCACTCTCTCTCCCTGTTGTCACTGTCGTCACTTCTACCCCTGTCGTCAGTTCTCCCCCTGTCATCACTCTCTCTCCCTGTCGTCACTGTCGTCACTTCTCTCCCTGTCGTCATTCTCTTCCTGTCATCAGTGTCATCACTTCTCCCCCTGTCGTCACTCTCTCCCCCTGTCGTCACTCTCTCTCCCTGTCATCACTCTCTCTCCCTGTCGTCACTGTCATCACTCTCTCTCCCTGTCGTCATTGCCGTCACTCTCTCCCCCCTGTCGTCACTCTCTCCCCCTGTCGTCACTTCTCCCCGTCGTCACTCTCTCTCCCTGTCGTCATCCTCTCTCCCTGTCGTCACTGTCATCACTTCTCCCCCTGTCGTCACTTCTCTCCCTGTCGTCACTCTCTCTCCCTGTCGTCACTGTCGTCACTCTCTCCCCCTGTCGTCACTTCTCCCCCTGATGTCACTCTCTCTCCCTGTTGTCACTCTCTCTCCCTGTCATCACTGTCATCACTCTCTCCCCCTGTTGTCACTGTCATCACTCTCTCTCCCTGTCGTCACTCTCTCCCCCTGTCGTCACTCTCTCCCCGTTGTCACTCTCTCTCCCTGTCGTCACTGTCGTCACTTCTCCCCTTCGTCACTCTCTCCCCTGTCGTCACTGTCGTCACTTCTCCCCCTGTTGTCACTTCTCCCCGTCATCACTCTCTCTCCCTGTCGTCACTGTCGTCACTTCTCTCCCTGTCGTCACTCTCTTCCTGTCGTCACTGTCGTCACTCTCTCCCCCTGTCGTCACTCTCTCCCCCTGTCGTCACTCTCTCTCCCTGTCATCACTCTCTCTCCCTGTCGTCACTGTCATCACTCTCTCTCCCTGTCGTCATTGCCGTCACTCTCTCCCCCTGTCGTCACTTCTCCCCGTCGTCACTCTCTCTCCCTGTCGTCATCCTCTCTCCCTGTCGTCACTGTCATCACTTCTCCCCCTGTCGTCACTTCTCTCCCTGTCGTCCCTCTCTTTCCCTGTCGTCACTGTCGTCACTCTCTCCCCCTGTCGTCACTTCTCCCCCTGATGTCACTCTCTCTCCCTGTCGTCACTCTCTCTCCCTGTCGTCACTGTCATCACTCTCTCCCCCTGTTGTCACTGTCATCACTCTCTCCCTGTCGTCACTCTCTCCCCCTGTCGTCACTCTCTCCCTGTCATCACTCTCTCCCTGTCGTCACTCTCTCTCCCTGTCGTCACTGTCGTCACTTCTCCCCCTGTCGTCACTCTCTCCCCATCGACACTCTCTCCCCTGTCGTCACTTCTCCCCGTCATCACTCTCTCTCCCTGTTGTCACTCTCTCTCCCTGTCATCACTGTCATCACTCTCTCCCTGTCGTCACTCTCTCCCCCTGTCGTCACTCTCTCCCTGTCATCACTCTCTCCCTGTCGTCACTCTCTCCCTGTCGTCGCTGTCGTCACTTCTTCCCCTGTCGTCACTTCTCCCCTTCGTCACTCTCTCCCCTGTCGTCACTTCTCCTCGTCATCACTCTCTCTCCCTGTTGTCACTCTCTCTCCCTGTCGTCACTGTCGTCACTTCTCTCCCTGTCGTCACTCTCTTCCTTTCGTCACTGTCATCACTTCTCCCCCTGTCTTCACTTCTCCCCCTGTCGTCACTTCTCCCCCTGTCGTCAATCTCTTGCCCTGTCATCACTCTCTCTCCGTCGTCACTGTCATCACTCTCTCTCCCTGTCGTCATTGCCGTCACTCTCTCCCCCTGTCGTCACTTTTCCCCGTCGTCACTCTCTCTCCCTGTCGTCATCATCTCTCCCTGTCGTCACTGTCATCACTTCTCCCCCTGTCGTCACTTCTCTCCCTGTCGTCACTCTCTCTCCCTATCGTCACTGTCGTCACTCTCTCCCACTGTCATCACTTCTCCCCCTGATGTTACTCTCTCTCCCTGTCGTCACTGTCATCACTCTCTCCCCCTGTTGTCACTGTCATCACTCTCTCCTCCTGTCGTCACTCTCTCCCCCTGTCGTCACTCTCTCCCCCTGTCGTCACTCTCTCCCTGTCGTCACTCTCTCCCTGTCGTCACTCTCTCTCCCTGTCGTCACTTCTCCCCCTGTCGTCACTTCTCCCCGTCGACACTCTCTATTCCTGTCGTCACTGTCGTCACTTCTCCCCCTGTCGTCACTTCTCCCCGTCGCCACTCTTTCTCCCTGACGTCACTCTCTCTCCCTGTCATCACTGTCGTCACTCTCTCCCCCTGTCGTCACTCTCTCCCCGTCGTCACTCTCTCTCCCTGTTGTCACTGTCGTCACTTCTACCCCTGTCGTCAGTTCTCCCCCTGTCATCACTCTCTCTCCCTGTCGTCACTCTCTCTCCCTGTCGTCACTGTCATCACTCTCTCTCCCCGTCGTCACTCTCCCTGTCGTCACTGTCGTCACTCTCTCCCCCCGTCGTCACTCTCTCCCCCTGTCGTCACTCTCTCCCCGTCGTCACACTCTCTCCCTGTCGTCACTGTCGTCACTTCTTCCCCTGTCGTCACTTCTCCCCTTCGTCACTCTCTCCCCTGTCGTCACTTCTCCCCCTGTCCTCACTTCTCCCCGTCATCACTCTCTCTCCCTGTTGTCACTCTCTCTCCCTGTCGTCAATGATCTTCACTTCTCTCCCTGTCTTCACTTCTCCCCCTGTCGTCACTTCTCCCCCTGTCGTCACTTCTCCCCCTGTCGTCACTCTCTCTCCGTGTCATCACTCTCTCCCCTGTCGTCATTGTCGTCACTCTCTCCCCCTGTCATCACTCTCTCCCACTGTCGTCACTTCTCCCCGTCATCACTCTCTCTCCCTGTCGTCATCCTCTCTCCCTGTCGTCACTGTCATCACTTCTCCCCCTGTCGTCACTTCTCTCCCTGTCATCACTCTCTCTCCCTGTCGTCACTGTCATCACTCTCTCCCCCTGTCGTCACTCTCTCCCCCTGTCGTCACTCTCTCCCCGTCGTCACTCTCTCTCCCTGTCGTCACTGTCGTCACTTCTCCCGCTGTCGTCACTTCTCCCCTTCGTCACTCTCTCCCCTGTCGTCACTGTCGTCACTTCTCCCCCTGTCGTCACTTCTCCCCATCATCACTCTCTCTCCCTGTCATCACTGTCATCACTTCTCTCCCTGTCGTCACTCTCTTCCTGTCGTCACTGTCATCACTCTCTCCCCCTGTCGTCACTCTCTCCCCCTGTCGTCACTCTCTCTCCCTGTCATCACTCTCTCTCCCTGTCGTCACTGTCATCACTCTCTCTCCCTGTCATCATTGCCGTCACTCTCTCCCCCCTGTCGTCACTCTCTCCCCCTGTCGTCACTTCTCCCCGTCGTCACTCTCTCTCCCTGTCGTCATCCTCTCTCCCTGTCGTCACTGTCATCACTTCTCCCCCTGTCGTCACTTCTCTCCCTGTCGTCACTCTCTCTCCCTGTCGTCACTGTCGTCACTCTCTCCCCCTGTCGTCACTTCTCCCCCTGATGTCACTCTCTCTCCCTGTCGTCACTCTCTCTCCCTGTCGTCACTGTCATCACTCTCTCCCCCTGTTGTCACTGTCATCACTCTCTCTCCCTGTCGTCACTCTCTCCCCCTGTCGTCACTCTCTCCCCGTCGTCACTCTCTCTCCCTGTCGTCACTTCTCCCCCTGTCGTCACTTCTCCCCTTCGTCACTCTCTTCCCTGTCGTCACTGTCGTCACTTCTCCCCCTGTTGTCACTTCTCCCCGTCATCACTCTCTCTCCCTGTCGTCACTGTCGTCACTTCTCTCCCTGTCGTCACTCTCTTCCTGTCGTCACTGTCGTCACTCTCTCCCCCTGTCGTCACTCTCTCCCCCTGTCGTCACTCTTTCTCCCTGTCATCACTCTCTCTCCCTGTCGTCACTGTCATCACTCTCTCCCTGTCGTCATTGCCGTCACTCTCTCCCCCTGTCGTCACTTCTCCCCGTCGTCACTCTCTCTCCCTGTCGTCATCCTCTCCCCCTGTCGTCACTGTCATCACTTCTCCCCCTGTCGTCACTTCTCTCCCTGTCGTCACTCTCTCTCCCTGTCGTCACTGTCGTCACTCTCTCCCCCTGTCGTCACTTCTCCCCCTGATGTCACTCTCTCTCCCTGTCGTCACTCTCTCTCCCTGTCGTCACTGTCATCACTCTCTCCCCCTGTTGTCACTGTCATCACTCTCCCCCTGTCGTCACTCTCTCCCCCTGTCGTCACTCTCTCCCTGTCGTCCCAGTCGTCACTCTCTCCCTGTTGTCACTCTCTCCCTGTCGTCACTCTCTCTCCCTGTCGTCACTGTCGTCACTTCTCCCCCTGTCGTCACTTCTCCCCATCGACACTCTCTCTTCCTGTCGTCACTCTCTCTCCCTGTCATCACTCTCTCTCCCTGTCATCACTCTCTCTCCCTGTCGTCACTTCTCTCCCTGTCGTCACTTCTCCCCCTGTCGTCACTTCTCCCCGTCGCCACTCTTTCTCCCTGTCGTCACTCTCTCTCCCTGTCATCACTGTCATCACTCTCTCCCCCTGTCGTCACTCTCTCCCCGTCGTCACTCTCTCTCCCTGTTGTCACTGTCGTCACTTCTCCCCCTGTCATCACTTCTCCCCCTGTCATCACTCTCTCTCCCTGTCGTCACTCTCTCTCCCTGTCGTCACTGTCATCACTCTCTCTCCCTGTCGTCACTCTCTCCCCGTCGTCACTCTCCCTGTCGTCACTGTCGTCACTCTCTCCCCCTGTCGTCACTCTCTCCCCCTGTCGTCACTCTCTCCCCATCGTCACTCTCGCTCCCTGTCATCACTGTCGTCACTTCTTCCCCTGTTGTCACTTCTCCCCTTCGTCACTCTCTCCCCTGTCGTCACTGTCGTCACTTCTCCCCTGTCGTCACTTCTCCCCGTCATCACTCTCTCTCCCTGTTGTCACTCTCTCTCCCTGTCGTCACTGTCGTCACTTCTCTCCCTGTCGTCACTCTCTTTCTGTCGTCACTGTCATCACTTCTCCCCCTGTCGTCACTTCTCCCCCTGTCGTCACTCTCTCTCCGTGTCATCACTCTCTCTCCCTGTCATCACTGTCATCACTCTCTCTCCCTGTCGTCATTGTCGTCACTCTCTCCCCCTGTCGTCACTCTCTCCCCCTGTCATCACTCTCTCCCCCTGTCGTCACTTCTCCCCGTCGTCACTCTCTCTCCCTGTCGTCATCCTCTCTCCCTGTCGTCACTGTCATCACTCTCTCCCCCTGTCGTCACTTCTCCCCCGTCGTCACTCTCTCTCCCTATCGTCACTCTCTCTCCCTGTCGTCACTGTCATCACTCTCTCTCCCTGTCATCACTGTCGTCACTCTCTCCCCCTGTCATCACTCTCTCCCTGTTGTCATTCTCTCTCCCTGTCGTCACTGTCGTCACTTCTCCCCCTGTCGTCACTTCTCCCCGTCATCACTCTCTCTCCCTGTCGTCACTCTCTCTCCCTGTCGTCACTCTCTCTCCCTGTTGTCACTGTCGTCACTTCTCCCCCTGTCGTCACTTCTCCCCCTGTCATCACTCTCTCTCTCTGTCGTCACTGTCGTCACTCTCTCTCTCCCTGTCGTCACTCTCTCTCTCCCTGTCGTCACTCTGGCTGTCCCTGCTGTCACAATTTCAGCTCAATCAGTGTGCTACAATGTGAATTTCGCTTCATGCAGTGTGCTATAATGTGAATTTCGGCTCATTCAGTGTGCTATAATGTGAATTTCGGCTCATTCAGTGTGATACAATGTGAATTTCGGCTCATTCAGTGTGCTATAATGTGAATTCTGGCTCATTCAGTGTGCTATAATGTGAATTCCGGCTCATTCAGTGTGCTACAATGTGAATTTCGGCTCATTCAGTGTGCTACAATGTGAATTTCGGCTCATTCAGTGTGCTATAATGTGAATTTAGGCTCGTACCATGTGCTATAATGTGAATTTCGGCTCATACCGTGTGCTATAATGTGAATTTCGTCTCATACCGTGTGCTACAATGTGAATTTTGGCTCATTCAGTGTGCTATAATGTGAATTTCGGCTCGTACCGTGTGCTATAATGTGAATTTTGGCTCATACCATGTGCTATAATGTGAATTTCGGCTCGTACCATGTGCTATAATGTGAATTTCGGCTCGTACTGTGGGCTATAATGTGAATTTTGGCTCATTGAGTGTGCTATTATGTGAATTTCGGCTCATTCAGTGTGCTACAATGTGAGTTTCGGCTCATTCAGTGTGCTACAATGTGAATTTCGGCTCATTCAGTGTTCTATAATGTGAATTTCGGCTCATACCATATGCTATAATGTGAATTTTGGCTCGTACCGTGTGCTATAATGTGACTTTCGGCTCGTACCGTGGGCTATAATGTGAATTTCAGCTCATTCAGAGTCAAAGTGTGCTGGGACTTCTAATTCCACAGCCAGCTGCAGCGTGACATGAGGTGGGACAGGTATAACTTCCATCTGAGAATGGCCAGTTACTCGCATCTCCCAGTACAGACGGGTAAGTGCCGGAAGGACAACCCCTAAATGCAGCTGACATCTGGTCACTCCCCTGAGGCTCTCAGCGGTACAAGAGCAGTCTGCAGCAGTGCATTAGCTTCCATTCCTGTGGGGATCCGAGCACTGAGCTGCGGGGAGAGACCCTTCACTTAAGTATGACAATACTATCAGCCCCATGCTGGAAAGTTAAGATACAGGCAGACAGAGAAAAGAATCTATTTGCTCAATAATGTTATCTGTATAATCCAGTAGCCGTCTCAGGAAAAAAAAACCTCTGTGTGGTTTATAAAACAACAATTAAATTAAACTTCAGAAAAGGCTGCGCTTGAAGGAAAACAGCACTCTGATGGTTCCAGCAGTGTTAAAAAATAATAATTATATATATATATATATATATATATATATATATATACACCTCACCAATTCAAAGATAACATTAGTAGACACCCCCCTACCCCACACAATAACTAATATATTGCCACCCCAGATGGCATTAATACATCTTCATACCACAATAATTCTCCTAGAGAACATTAATACTCCCCCCACATCACACTATTCCCTTCTAGCAAACATAAATACACCCCCACAGCACAACACTAGAGACATTTCAATACACCCCAACACCCCCTCCTAGGGACACATTAGTACACCCCCACAGCCCAATACCCCCTCCTAGAGAACATTAATATTGCCCCACAGCACTCCCTCCTAGTTAACATTAATACACTGCCTCCATGGAAACTTTTAAACTGTGAGCCCGAGGACAGAGGGAGCTGTGTGCACAGCCAGCAGCTCCCTCCGGACATTCTGTATGCAGACAGCTACAGAGCTCTCTGTTGCTGCTGCCGCTCCGCGAACACGATCGTGTCTTTTTCTGAAATGGAGACACAGCTGCCTGTCTCCATCGCATGCTGCGCCCTCCAGTGGCCGGCCCTGACTGAGGCACTTCTACTAGTGCAGCTTCTAATGCTTTTTTCAATGGGCTTATACAGCCTGGAGCTTGGCCTTGCCCCCTGCCCGCCCCCCCGCTTCAGCTCCTTCAATATTTTAAGTGAGAGGCAGCGCTCTTGCTGCCTCACAAACAAATCTGGCTGTATTTGCACAGCAAAATTGATTAGAATAATACAAAACAGATATTAATGACACAGAATATGTGTTAAAAATATGTTTTTTTGTATCATTTAATCATTAATGACAGGTGAGACAGTTACTCCCCTGCCTACCCTGACTGCACGTCCCTGGACTCCATGACCTAGACAACAGTTTCCCAAACTCCGCCACTACAGGCCAGGTTTTAAGGATATCCATACTTGAGCACAGGTGACTTAATTAGTACCTCAGGTAATTTGATGTAATTATCTGGACTCAAGCATGGGTATCCATAAAAGCCTGGACTGTAATGGCAGAGTTTGGGAAACTCTGACCTAGACAGGGGTTCTCATGTATAATCCTCAAGTACCATGTTTTCAGGATTTCTGTCTGTCAAATCAGGTGAGATAATGACCCAGCAATACAGACTGACTCACCTGTGCCCGATTAAACATTCTGAACACAGGACCTATTGGTAACAAATTCTTAATTTAAATAACCTCCCTTTTGTGTCACTAAAAACAACTGTTGATTGGCACATCTGCACTTCCCGAGAGGATAGGAATTGTTAGGGCTGTCTCCTCTGACAGTGCTAGCTGGTCGGGAGTGAATGGAGCTGTGTTGAGCAATGTGGTACAGGCATACTTGCCTACCTGACCCTCTCCATGAGGGAGAAAATGCTCTGTTCCTGGACTTTCCTGGTAATGTATGATTGCCATCACCTGTGGTGAGCTAGTTAATTGATAAGAAAGGTGTTTCACCACAGGTGATGGCAATCATACATTACCAGGAAAGTCCAGGAGCAGAGCATTTTCTCCCTCATGGAGAGGGTCAGGTAGGCAAGTATGGGTACAGGCATTCTTGCCTACCTGACCCTCTCCATGAGGGAGAAAATGCTCTGTTCCTGGACTTTCCTGGTAATGTATGATTGCCATCACCTGTGGTGAGCTAGTTAATTGATAAGAAAGGTGTTTCACCACAGGTGATGGCAATCATACATTACCAGGAAAGTCCAGGAACTGAGCATTTTCTCCCTCATGGAGAGGGTTAGGTAGGCAAGTATGGGTAGAGGTTGAGTATCCCTTATCCAAAATGCTTGGGACCAGAAGTATTTTGGATATCGGATTTTTCCGTATTTTGGAATAATTGCATACCATAATGAGATATCATGGCGATGGGACCTAAGGCTAAGCACAGAATGCATTTATGTTTCATATACACCCTATACCATACCTCCCAACATGACCCTCTCCAGGAGGGACACAATGCTCTGCTTCTGGACTTTTCTCTTAATTTGTGATTGCCAGCACCTGTGTTGAACAGGGTAATGGATAAGAAAGGGGTTTCACCACAGCTGATGGCAGTCATAAATTAAGAGGGAAGTCCAGGAGCAGAGCATTCTGTCCCTCCTGGAGAGGGTCATGTCGGGAGGTATGCTATACACACAGCCTGAAGGTAATTTTAGCCAATATTTTGAATAACTTTGTGCATTAAACAAAGTGTGTGTACATTCACACAATTCATTTATGTTTCATATACACCTTATACACACAGCCTGAAGGTCATTTAATACAATATTTTTAATAACTTTGTGTATTAAACAAAGTTTGTGTACATTGAGCTATCAGAAAACAAAAAAGTTTTACTATCTCAATCTCACTCAAAAAAATCCGTATTTCGGAATATTCTGTATTTCAGAATATTTGGCTATGGGATACTCAACCTGTAGTTTGTGGGCACTGAATTTATTGGGCTGTGGGAGCTGTCAGACCCTTTTCAATCATAAAATTTTTATTGAAAATACAAACGGTTACAAACAGTTACAGAGATGACAGCTAAGGGTCAAATGGTAGCAAACAAATGCCAGGAGTAAGTGAGTAGTTGATTCAATACATGTGTATAATAATAATAAGAAAGGAAAAAAGAAGAAGGTGGATGCGTGCACGCGTATACGTACGCGCACACACACATATACCCACACAAGCATGTACACATGCATCAACAAGTAAGACATCTCTGTATAAAAAAGAAAATGTACATATAAAGTGAACCAAAAAGATGCACCTATCATATAGACAATAATAATCAAACTTTAAAGAGACCTTGTCAGCTAATATTTTTTCTTAGCGAAAGGTAGGTAAAAGGTGTCTGGAAAGTTTGTTGAAAAACAACTATAAACATAAAACGTAGGGAAAGACTATAAGCTGGGGGAGTGGGGGAATAGGGGAGAGTAGGGAAGAGTAGGAGAGGAAGGGTAACGGTGAAAGATGAAAAGAGAAGGTCCCCAACAGGTCGGGGTAATAAAAAAAAAAAAAAAGAGGGGGCGGAGAGAGCGGGAAGGAGTCAAAGCCTTAACCAAGACCTGGAAGAGGACTATTGTGAAGCTTATACCAAGGGAGCCATATGGAGTGAAACTTTAGTACCGTATTATTTTGTAGGCTGGTTATATATTCCATCCTTGAAATGAACCAGATTCTGTTCAGTAGCTCCTGTTTGTCAGGGGCTGTAACAGCTTTCCAATTATTGCGCTATTTGGTATTTAGCAGCGCCCGAGATATGGAGAATCAATTTGTTCGTTTCTATGAAGACATTGTCTATTGGGGCACAGAGTAGTAAGTTCACTGGAGAAGGGGGTGTCGTGGGCTCAGCGAGGGCATTAATAAGGGACCTAACCATACCCCAATAACGGGTAATCACAGGGCATGACCACCAGATGTGGTAGAATGAGCCCACTTCCCCACAATGTCTCCAGCATAAATTGGATGTATTTGGATAAATGCGATGAAGTTTCCCAGGTACTAAGTACCATCTGGTATAGACTTTGTATGCATTTTCACGTATGGCCACACTTATAGAACATTTAGATATCGCTGTACGAATTGAGTCCCATTCCTCTGTTGCCAGATGTAACCCTAAGTCTGTTTCCCATTTCTGTTCATGAGGTTCAAGAGGGGGGGGGGTCCAAAGTCAAAATGGATTTATATAAAAATGAGATAGCCCCCTTATCGTTAGAGTTGTACATGCAAACTCTTTCTAGGGGGGTCGGGATTTGCAATGGGTACGATGGGTGGAGGGATGATATAAAGTGACGAATTTGTAAGTACTGAAAATGCAGAGAATTAGAAATTCCAAATTTTTCTTGTAAATCCGCAAAAGACTTTAGAGCGTGCCTGTCCACAATGTGATGAACTCGCGTGATCCCCAATGAGGTCCAGGGAAGAGCCATCGCGGGCGAAAGTACCGGTGGGAAGGCGGGGTTAAACCAAAGAGGGGTTAGAGGGGACGGGGAAGTGACTAACTTCAACCTCTTATTAAGTGACACCCAGTGTAACAAAGTTAGCCCTACTGAAGGAGAGGAAGCAATAGCTTGGCCGTAATGTGTGCGGTGCAGCCACGGTAAATAAGAAATCGAAGGAACAGCAGCCAAGTCACTTTCCAGGTCGACCCATCGTTTAGTGTGTCAAGGGGAATGCCATACAATCATCTGACTAAGACGGGCCGCATCATAGTAACGTTGGAGTATGGGTAGACCAAGTCCCCCATTTCGTGTGTGTTTAGCCAGAATATCATGCCTTATTCGCGCTTTTTTGTGGTTCCAGACAAATTTACCGAACGACGATTGAAGAGCCTGCAGAGTATGAGACGGAACCCGTATAGGGAGTGTTTGAAAAAGATATAGCAGCCTTGGGAGCACATTCATTTTTATTGAGTTGATGCGACCGATCCAGGACAGGAAATATGACCGCCAGAGCTGAAGATCATTGTGAATCGACCTGAAAAGTGAGGGGTAGTTAGCGCGATAAAGTGAGCCATACGACTTTGTTATTTGAACACCTAAATATTGCAATGATTTATTTTGCCATGAGAATGAAAAATTAGATTGCAATAGGTTTTTAATAGCACCTGGAATATGGAGAGGAAGCGCCTCAGATTTTGAGTGATTTATTTTGTAACCTGAAAGACCGCCATATGTGTTGAGTTCGCGGAAGAGGTTTGGAAGGGAGATGAGTGGGTTGGTTAGTGTTAAGAGAATGTCATCCGCGAATAAGGAAAGGGTGTATTGAGAGTGATTAATTGATACACCTGATATGTCGGGGTTGGCACGGATGCGAGATGCAAGAGGTTCGATGATAAGTGCAAATATGAGAGGTGACAAAGGGCACTCTTGCCTGGTTCCATTGGTAATAGAGAAGGGATCAGGCAAAAGTCCACCTGCGTGGACCGCAGCAGATGGAGTATGATATAAGGCCTGTATAGCTTGTAGGAATTTCCCTCGAAGACCGAACTGCATAAGAGTTTGGTGCATAAACGGCCAGGGGACCCTGTCGAAGGCTTTCTCCGCGTCCAAGGCGAGCACTAGAGAAGGTAGTTTGTTAGCATTAATGTGTTGGATAACATCAACGGTTCGTCTAGTATTGTCCAGTGCCTGCCTGGAGGGGACAAAACCCACTTGATCAGGGTGAATCAGGGAAGGAAGAATTGGGTTAAGTCGAGTGGCCAGGATTTTAGCAAAGATTTTCAAATCAGTGTTGAGGAGTGAAATGGGACGGTAATTAGTGACGGATTGAGAGTCTTTGCCAGGCTTGGGAATAACTGTAATCGTGGCCCTAGTAGTTTGGTAATGAAAGGGTGACCCTTCTAGGACCAGATTAAACATTTGGGAGAGATGAGGGACCAAAGTCGACTGAAAAGTCTTATAATAGGACATTGGAAAACCATCTGGTCCCGGGGCTTTAGAAGGTTTTTGCGATTGGAGGGCTAACTTTACTTCATCATCAGTGATGGGTCTATCCAAGCCCAGCGAAGTCTCCAAATCCACGCGAGGAAGGTCACAGGAAGTGAGAAAATCTGAGATCAAGGGAGTACTCGGGGGTAAGGTGTTTGGGGAAACCGAGGTTTTATACAATTTTACATAGTATGTTTTAAAGAAGGAGTTGATAACGGACGGGTTGTACTGAAGAGTCCCCGTATCATCTTTCAGGGCTTTAATAGCCGTCTGAGCTTTCCTAGCTTTAAGTCTGTTGGCTAAAAGAGTATCAGCTTTGTTGCTTTTTTCGTAAAATTTTTGCTGAAGCCAGCGTAGAGATTTCTCTGTTTTCTCAGCTAACAATGCGTTCAGCGCAGCCCTAGCAACAGTAAGTTGATTAAATAGAACTCGGGTAGGGCACCGTTTATGTTGGGTTTCTAAAGTGTGAACCTCATCCGTGAGGGTTTTCAGTTTTAATTTGTGTTCTCTATTTCTATGTGAGGCATAGCTAATTATGTGGCCTCTAATAACAGCCTTGTGTGCTTCCCAGACCAAGGGAGAACAAGGAGGGTCAACATTATTAAGAGAGAAATAATCCGTTATGGCAGAGTTAATCTTGTCTTGAAATTGCGGGATTTTCAGTAATGTTTCATTCAAACGCAATGGAGGGCGAGATATAGGGATATCTAGAAAGTCAAAGGAGGTAGTCACAATGGAGTGATCTGACCACGGGTTGGAGACTATAGTGGAGCCTACGATATGTGTAGCTACTGAGGCACAACAAAGAAAGAGATATATTCGGGAATAAGTGTGATGTGGCGTTGAAAAAATGTATAGTCCTGAGAGGTGGGGTTGAGGGCTCTCCAAACATCGAAAAGACCAGACTCTGTGACATGTTTATTTAGGGAACGGCTTGAAGAGCTGGTTTGTGCTGGGGGCGTGGAGGAGGACCTATCCAAAGAATTGTCGAGGACTGCATTAAAGTCACCTCCTAGAAGTAGGTAGCCCTTTCTAATCATAGTTAGTTCTGTGAAAAAAGAATTAAAAAAAAAAGCTTGGCCAGAGTTCGGTGCGTATAGGTTAGCTATTGTACATTCCAAATAACCCAATTTACCAATCAGAATAATATAACGCCCATCAGAGTCCCTGTGAATAGAATCAAGGGTAAACAGAATTTTATTGTGAAGCATGATCGCCACTCCATTATGTTTAGTTTGGATAGAGGAGTAGAAGACAGTAGGATATCTTTTAGATTCCAGGGATGGGTGTGAGGTGGCTTTGAAATGTGTCTCTTGAATAAAACTATTCCCGAACAAAGGGTTTGTAAGGACCTGAACAGTGAGGACCGTTTTTGGGGAGTATTTAAACCCTTGACGTTCATGGACGCTAGAGTTAGAGACATGGTGTCCGAGGGTCAGAAAGAAAGGCGAGAGAAAAAAAAAGAAAAAGAAAAAAAAGGGGGGGGGGGGGGATTATAGCACCCGACCTGTCAGGGACTAGGAAGAGTAGAAGATACACTGAGAGATATGGGGGTGAGAACGGGGAGAGTCTGCTTGGAGAATCCTCACGTCCAGCGGAGGAATAAGCACACAGATGTTGGGACCAAAGCGGTCCAATTTGAGGTGAAACCGATTTTCCCTCGGGTCACCTCAAGGGGGAATGGGGAGAAAGTGTAAAGGTAAAACACCTATAGCAGTAGAGCGAGGAAAGCAAGTAAGTGAGGGTAAGAAAGTTAAAGTGGTGAGGGTCATGTCCCACCAGTGGTTTCTTAGGAAGAAGAGAAAAAAATAAAATAATAATAATAATAATAATAATAATACATGTACATATATACGTACACACATATATATTAGAACAGAAGTCCTACATAGCATATACATAAAGTATTAAATATATCACGTAAAACTAGAAATAATCGCTTTGAAGTAGTCAAGAAAATTTAGAATAGAATGGAGTAATAGACAAAGACAATGAGTCATAGTAGTCAATGATTAAAACAACGACCTAAAGATTTATATAACATGGTAAACATCCTCGGGGTGCTTCGGGGGGAATCAAGGCGAGTCATCGCCCAGTAAGGAGGACAATAGGCACCTTGCGGTTTAATAAAGGTAGAAAACATAAGCAGCCCACCCTAGGCATCAATGAGGATAGGAAAAAAAAAAAAAAGGGACACAACAGCAATATATTTGTTATGGCCGAGAACGGGTGAACAAAAACAACCAGAGAGTATCAGGCAGAGCAAGTATCCTGTAAGAAGCAGTACTGTAACAGTAAATAAGTAAACAATAACAAATCACTTTAGACTGTGTGGAATGGTGCAAACCGCGTGACCCATCAGGCACCCCCATAAAGGTACGCGGAAGGAGAAAAGAAGCTCCCCACTTGCACACCTAGGACGCACCCGAGGGGGCAAAACATGCCAAAAAACAACCACAACATAGCTCGGAGTTACAGACATAGTAAGGTATGAAATTTAAACGAATACTTGCAAGATCAAAACGACAGTCTCAGGAGTAGAACCCGACCAGTTTCGGGCCATGAGAGTAGAACGTTCAATTACGGGTTGGAATGACTCGCAGGGGGAGACCAGAGTCCTCTAAGTGGGCCAAGAAGTCCTTCCCTTCAGTGGGATCTCTGATGACTACCGTCTTTCCATTGAGATCGATGAGCAGTTTGAAAGGAAAGCCCCAGCGATAACGAATGCCGCGAGTGCGGAGAGCGCTCGTCAGGTCCCTAAGTTCTCTTCTTTTGATGATCGTGGATGGGGCCAGATCTTGATAAACTGCAGTTTAGCATTTTCGAATAGTATATGCGGTTTCCCTCTAGTCGGATGAAGAACCAATTCTTTGTCCTTGAAGCTGAGAAAGCGTATAACGACATCTCTTGGGGGATCACCTTCACGTGGTTTAGGTCTTAGAGCTCTATGAGCCCTCTCTAGTTTAAGTTGCCGCAGTCCGATGTCAGGGATGACATAGGAGAAAAGTTTGTGAAGGTATGCTTCAAGGTCTGCTGGAGGGACTGATTCTGGTATGTTGCGTATCCGGAGATTAAATCTCCTTTCCCGGTTCTCCAGGTCTTCGTTTTTAGTCCGTAAATCTGATAAGTCTTGAATGATATGATCGACATCCCTGATAAGCTCAGTTTGAACTTTTTGAAGGGAGTCCTGTCGTGACTCCAGTTTCGAGGTTCTAGAAGACAGTGACGAGAGGTCGGACCTGATTGAGGTAACCGCTTTATCTAGCTTGGATTCCATGGATTCCTTAAAGTCCATTATAAGAGAACGTAGGGCGAGAATGTCCTCCTTCGTTGACGGAGTAGGCGGGGCAACCACATCTTTGTCCATTTGGGAGAGACGGGGTGAGGGAGGATCCGAAGAGGAGGAGGATTTATCGTTTTTATGGAAGTGTTGTGAGATGTCCCCTCCAGCTTTATTCTTAGCATTAGTTGTGGATCTACTCATGATGGTCGGCAATCAGAAGACCAGGTGTGTATAAAAACTATATTAAAAAAAAGAAAAGGGGGAGGGGTATACACGTATGTCAGGTCGTAGTGCAATCTACAGAGCAGACGCTGTCAATATGACTCCGTTAGATGCATGAGGGTAAGGGACTGAGAGAAGAAAAAAAAAACACTGGCGGACACGACCAAGCATTAGTTAGTGGGGCATGGTGACTCCAGTGGAAGCTGGGTAAGACCTTGTCGGAGTGATTGTATATCTGAGGAATGGGCAGCAGAACAGACAGGAGGGCCCAGGTGTCCTGCTTTGGCCAATTGGCCCGTGAATTACAGAATCAGGAGGAACTTGACGAGGCGTAAGCGATGCTAGGCTGTGGACATAGGTTGTCACGAAGCATGGGGACTGCGTCCTGGGCTATGAGGAGGATCAGTAGAGCAGTAGAATCCCACAGTATGCGCCCCAGCAGCACCTGGTATGGAGGCAGACACCGGGATAGAGGGTCGCTGTATGGAGGCGGCTCTGTGATCTGCCTATACCCCTTCAATTGCCAGCAGTCAGTGCAGAAGTGGAGAGCTGGTGAGAGGAGGATGGAGGAGGGTAGAAGGAAAGCGAGCCTCGGGTGGTTGAGGAGAGTTGAGGTGTCCCCCTATATAGCAGTGTTGGCAGCAGGACTTGGTTGTGAAGGGAGAAGTGGCTCTGCAAGCAGTGGCAGTCCCCCCCAGCAGGAGCACAGCGGCAGGGAGACAGAATGTGCTGCACTTCAGACCTCCCGCACTGTCAGGAGGTCAGCACCGGTCAGCGGGCTAGGGATATTCGGAGCGTGGGCAGGAACACGGTGGGCCACAGCATAATAGTGGTGAGGTCTATCAAAGGTGTCTTGCAGTATGCTCCTTTATGCCGTCAGTGCCTCCACTCCTTACCAGTACAAGCAGAGCTGCAGTAGGAGATCCTGAACAGGGAGGGAAGATGGCCGCCATGCAGGGGAACCAAGCAGGGAGAGCTTCAGGTCTGTCACTGTGCCTGCCGGCCGGCAGAGGCAGCCCTCTTTCTGTGTCCAGGTGTCGCTGGAGGTAAGTTGCAGGGTCTGTGCATATGGAGGGGAGAGGTGAGGTGCTTGTGGGCTGATCGCTCCGTACGGCAGGGAACCCCGCCGTGGAGCTCGAATCCCGGGTAGGAGGCTAGATCGAGGCCCCGGCTTCCTCAGCAGGAAAGGCCACAACCTTCAGAGACCCGTGACTCGGTCTCCCGGCTGCGCGGCTCGTCTCCTCTGGGTCCATGGGGTGCATGGGAGAAGGGGGATCAGAGGCAGGGAGGTAGCAGGGAGGGGGAAACGGTGGAAATTGTTTTAATTCTCCAGGAAGACTGGAGCTCCGTGAGAATACTGCTGCTCCTGTTCCCGGTCAGGCCATACGATTTGGACGCCACCGGACCTCGCCTCGGATGACAGAGAGCAGGGTAAGGGTGAGGTTGCTGGGTCCACCAGGAGAAAGAGCCGCCGTTCCCCGTGAATACGGCCTGAAGCGCAGCGCCCGGAGCCACCTCGATGACCGGAGCCGCCAACCACAAGATGGCGGAAGCGCTTCCGGTTCAAGGGGAGAGGAGAGCTGTGGCCGCTACAGGGAGCCGGAGCTGGAGGGAGAGGATGGCTCCTAAAGCAGTGAGTGGAGCAGGGGTCGGGCCGGGCTCCGTCGATTCACGGTGGGATCAGGAGGGTCAGCGGTGCTCCACGGCGCGGCCGCCGGGCCGGCTGGTAACTCGAGGTCCCGGTCTGAATGGGGGGGTAGGCCGCAACCCGCAGAGAGGCCTAGAGCCCCTCCCGGCTCCGCGGACACTAGCACCTGACAGGCAGAGAGAAGGGGGATATATTTACAGGGGGTTGGAGCGTGGATGGGGGGAGTAAGAGTGGCTTTATCTCCTCGGTAGCAGGAGCCTCCAGAAAGCACGTCTATCTTTAATGGCTGCTAGGCCACGCCTCCAGACCCTTTTATTATAATGAGAATATACAATGAACATCAATGAGGTCCCCATAGGATAAAACCCATGTGGTGTTTAGCTGCTGCTAACCAATCATGCACCGACCTGAGCAGCCGTGACTGAGCTTCTGGTGTAACAGTGTGCATTGTCTATTGGGTCTTTCATTTTTATTCCCATTGAATTAAAAACTAGAAGGCAGAATATGTGACCCCATCAGTGAATGTATAGAGTACAGAAGGTGTATGTGGGAGTGTTTATTGTATATTTTTAAAGGTGTCATTATGTAAGTGTTTTTTTTTCTGGTGCACTACAGGTCCCAGCGAGGTCTGGATATCGGGACATGCTGTCATATGCAGATCTATATCCCTAGGGCAGAGGTTCTCAAACTCGGTCCTCGGGGGCACACACAGTGCATGTTTTGCAGGTAACCCAGCAGCTGCACAGGTGTATTAATTACTCACTGACACATTTTAAAAGGTCCACATGTGGAGTTAATTATTTCACTTGCGATTCTGTGAGGAGACCTGCCAAACATGCACTGTGTGTGCCCCCGAGGACCGAGTTTGAGAACCTCTGTTCTACACTGACATGAGAAGGTGAGTTTAGAACTTGATGCAATTTTCCATTATATTCAGATGTTGCACACGGAGTAGGACAGCTGCGTGATAATACTAAAAATCAATGTACAATATGTGTCAGCTCTCTGTAATGGCAGTAAGGCGCTATGACATTGCGTGACACATGAGAGGACTTATTTCTGTGAAAAGCTTCTGCATTGTTAAACCAAGAAGTCATTAAAAAGTCTAAGGCTAAACATTAACTATACAGTGATTTATTAGAAAGCTACTGCTGCAGCTCTTTCCCAAACTGGGGCTACCAAATAGTTTCTGATTCAGAGCTGACTTCCTGAGGCAGGTAGCAGTACTATGCTGGTGCTAGGCCAATCCTAAAATAGAAGCAAGTAAACCATGGACAGAAATGCTACTACAAGGTGTTTCTCTAGAAATACACTATTAAAAGGTTTGAAGATTCCAGTTTTTAAATATATTATTTACACTGTTGAGTGAAATTATTATTCCGGATCTATTTTCAGTGCTGGAGAAAATCTCTCTCTCTTCCTACAGCGTTATATGCTTCCAGACAAAACCAGGGTTAGCAAAGAGGACAAGATGCTACAACACATCTATTTTTTTTAGCCACCACGGAATCTCCTGTGGACCACTCTCTGACAGCTCAGACTCCACCTCTACTGCCGCCGTGCATTCCCATTTCCTCAAATTGGGCCTCTGATAGCCCCCTCTTCTGTTGTGTCCTGCCTTGCTTGCTCATACTCTTCCTTTTTTTTTTTTTTTTTTCCCGGGCACCTGGCCATAACTTATCTGTCCCAGGGGAGCTGAGGTATCAGCACCAGACTCTGCTCCTGCAGCTCCATATACTCTGGCCTCTAGAAGACATGTGAGGATAGACCAATATAACATTGCCCCAATTTCACAATTAATTTACAATTTTTTTTAAATCAAGCAATTTTTATTGAGATTTTCATCAAAAGAGAAACAAACAAACAAAAGAAAACAAAAAAAGACAAGGACAAAATGCTACATATGCTTCATACTTGCCTACCTGACCTTCTCCATGAGGGAGAAAATGCTCAGTTCCTGGACTTTCCTGGTAATGTATGATTGCCATCACCTGTGGTGAAACACCTTTCTTATCAATTAACTAGCTCACCATATGCTTACAAGGAAGGTATATAAGAAAAACAGTTGATGACATTGACAACGACTAAATGAGCATAGGAGAAGTGTGCTGGCCCAAGCAATACAATAATTACAGGAAACAGAAACATTAGGCATACAAAACCTAATAACAGAAATGATCAATAAAAACTCAGACACCCAAACAAACAAAGAGTAAAAATGGAGAAGGAGGAGAATGATATCATAAGGGAGTCCCACTGCAGACCTTCAGAGACCCACTGCAGACTGAGACCATCTGTCCTAAAGCTTATGAAATTTCTGAAGGACTTTCCTACTGGTCTGTGATCTATGTTGTCGTTATTAAGTGCCTGCCGCTTATAAATATCCATAGGTTCCAGGGCGCACCATGATCAGGCAATGATAACCTTAGCAAGGGTGGACAGGCCCAGGAAGGACATATCGATAGATAGTGGCATAAAAAACTGGAACCCAAATAAGTAGAGCTTGGTATCTGCAGATGAAAATGCCAGGACAGTTGATCTAATGTTCGACCAAACCTGTAGCCAAAATTCATGAACCCTAGGAAAGTCCCAAAGCTAATGCCAAAGTTACACTCCAGAGTCCGGCATTTAAAACAGTTAGTGGAAGTACTAGAACCTTTCTTGGTTAGATTAGCAGGGGTACGGGAGGATCTATTTAAAATAAAATAATGAATGTGTTGAAAATGGACATATAGGGAGGAATACTGGAGAGATCCCAGGATTTGAGACCACTGGTCATCCTGAAGGGAACACAAATCTGCCTCCCATTTATTACTAAGAGGGAGAAGAGCATACGGTAAATCCCAGGAACTGAGGTCGCAATAGATATAAGATACGACTTTCCTAGGGGGCAATCTAAGAAGTTTAGTTTTAAGAAGGGAAGTGGGCGTGTTCCAAACTGGGCATGCACAGCGTGGCATAGCTGGAGATATCTATAAAATGCAGAGCCGGGAAGGCCAAACTCCAACCGCAATTGTTCAAAGGAGTTTAAAACAGTGTTCTGAAACATGGCCAATTTTACAGACTCCATGAGACGCAGTTCTGAAACATGGCCAATTTTACAGACTCCATGAGACACAGTTCTGAAACATGGCCAATTTTACAGACTCCATGAGACAGCCAAAAGTACTCCAAACTGAGCAAGCCCAACTGGGAATTATCACCACTAAACCAGAGAGAAACATCAGGATCCACACCCTCACCCCCAAACAAATCCTGTGGAAATTGCGAAACCAAGGAAGCTTGATGTAGTAAAGGAGGTTGACCCCCATGGCAGGCATTTAGCGTGAAAGACCTATAATGGAGACCCAATCTGCATAACAAGGAACCCCGACAAGGTTGAATTAGAACTAGCGCTCAACCAAGAAACCAGATGTGCCAACTGAGAGGCCATATAATAAAATCAGAAATTAGGAAGAGCCAGGCCACCAGAAGATTTAGATCCACATAATGTAGGGTTACCTACTTTCTGGCTGCCCTCTCTGGGAAAGGGCAGCCAGCTCGGCGCAGCAGGGGGCGTGGTGGGCCAGGGTGAATCCTCTTAGGGTCATAATGGGGGTGTGGCTAAATATTGGAGGCCGCACAGAGGGCGTGACAGTCCCAGCCTCATCATCGTGATCACGACCCCGCCATACAATGCTGAAATTACAGGCATTTCAGAGCGGGGCATGGCTAGGATGACGCGATTCACCTTGGACCGCCCACTTGTGCTCTGTAAGTGGGCGGCCAAAGGGGGGGTGCGGGAGGGCTGTGGCGCTGCGGGAGAGCTTTCTGGGGGGCGGGAGTGGCACCCAGTTTTCGTAACACTCCCGGCCATTCCGGGAGGGTAGGCAAGTATGACATAAAGTACTTAGTGCAATCCTGGTCCTCTTGTCTCCCCATATAAAAGAAGGATAAAGTCAATAATAGAAAAATTGTCCTAGGGATAAAAACAGGAAAGTGTTGAAAAATGCATAAATATTTAGGATGGATAACCATTTTAAACAAATTAACATGACCCCTAACAGTGAGCTGAAGCCTTTTCCAAATGTGTATATTTCATTTAAAATAAACTGTAATAGGCAGCACATAATGGGCCACAAAATCGCCAGGGAATGGGGAAGATGGAGACACCCAAGTTCCCAAAGGAGAGAGTCAATTGCAAGGGGCAGGAGAGGCAGGCAGAGAACAACTACAGTAAGAGGGAATACATTAGATTTAGACTAATTATGTTCCAAAAATAGTCCTCAATAACCAACATAAGACGCTCCAGCAAACTGCAATCATCAGCACGGAACAGCAGCATACAGTTCTCAAATAGGGCTACTCTGTCATCAGCACCATGAGCCTGACGGCCTCAGATACCAGGATCTGCTCAGATTAGTCATGCCAGAGGCCAGTGGCGTAACTAGAAATTTTCCTCCCCATGCCAAAAAATTCTCTGGCGCCCCCTCCCCCCATAATTGGTACTAGTAAAGCGCTGCAAAAGGGTGTGTGGCTTTGTCGGAATGGGCGTGGTTTCGCATAAAGGGGTGTGGCATTGCAGGAAAAGACTACCTTATACCCCAGTTTTGCAACCTGCAAGCCCAGACGTTAGCCACCACAGGAAAGAAAAATAATCCTGATTCATGCCCCTTACATTATTTGTTATTTTCCCTCCTTATAGTAATGGCCAGCATACATTATGCCACATACTGCAATGGCCCTTAGACATTATGCCACACAAAATAATGCACATGGCACAATATGCACACACCATAATGCCCCCGACACATGCCACACACCGTAATGCCTGTGACACATTATGACAGGAATCGCAATGCCCGTTATACATTATGCTACACACTGCAATGCCCCTGATACATTATAGCACATACAATGCCTGTGATACATTATGACACACACCGCAATGACCCTGAGACATTATACCACATACCACAATGCCCGTGATATAGTATACCACATACCGTAATGCCTGTGACACATACCGCAATGCCCGTTATACCCTATGCCACACACTGCAATGACCCTGAGACATTATACCACATACCACAATGCCCGTGATATAGTATACCACACACCGTAATGCTTGTGACACATACCGCAATGCCCGTTATACCGTATGCCACACCGCAATGCCCGTTATACATTATGCCACACTGCAATGCCCCTGCGACATTATACCACATACCACAATGCCCGTGATATAGTATGCCACATACCGTAATGCCTGTGACACATTATGACACACACCGCAATGTCCGTTATACATTATGCCACACACCGCTATGCCCATTACACATTGAGTCCTATAGTAAGGCTTCTAATTACTTTTAAATTACCTGCTCATTGCCAGGGGTTTCATGCTCTTGGTTACATGCACGGTGCCAGGGGTTTTCATGCTCAGGGTGTCATGCTCGTTGCCAGGGGTTTCATGCACTAGGTGTCATGCTCGTTGCCAGGGGTTTCATGCACTGGGTGTCATGCTCGCTGCTAAGGGGTAATGCTTGTTGCTAGGGCTGTGCTCCCAGTGCCACATATGCCCCCAGTGCCAGATATTCCCCCACAGTGCCAGGTACACACATGCCCCCAGTGCCAAATATAGCCTCCCATATTCCAGGTACACATATACCCCCCAGTGCCACATATGCCCCCTCAGTGCCACAAATGCCCCCCCAAGTGCTAAATATGCTCCCCCTCCCCTAGTGCCAGATATGCTCCCCCAGTGGCAGGTACAACTCTAAAGGCCCGTACACACTGGTCGATATATCGGCCGTTCTCTTGAACGGCCGATATATCGCGGGACCGTCGGCCAGTGTGTACGGCCGATACGTCTGTGAACTCCGTCGTTCACAGACGTGTCGCGTCGGCCGCGCAGCACAGCCGACGGCCAATATATCTACCGATATATTGGCGCGTCGCTGTGAGTGTACGGGGCGGTCGGCCGACCACCCGTACACATGCTGCGGCGGCCGGCGGTGATTGACAGCTGAACTGGGCGGGCGTGTGTACCCGCCCGCCCAGTTCATGACGTCAGTCCCTGACGGATCGGGCAGTGTGTATGCTGAACACACTGCCCGATCTGTCCATAGATATATCTGCAGATCAATTGATCTGCAGATATATCTATTAGTGTGTACCCACCTTAACCCCCACCCCCTGCTCCACGCTCCCCCGCTGCTGTGAAGGAGGGACACGGAGGGCACAGCGCGCGCCTCTCCTGTGTCCCTCCTGCGGCCCCGACGGGTCTATTAAATGAAGTGCTGGTTCGTGAGCCAATCAGAGCTCACGAACGGGCACTTCATTTAATAGAACCGCCGGGGCCGCAGGAGGAACACAAGAGAGGCTCGCGCTGTGCCCTCCGTGTCCCTCCTTCACAGCAGCGGAGGGAAGGAGGGAGAGGAGACAGCAGATTGACATGTGGACGGCTCGTCCGCATGTCAATCTGTGCTAAATCAGTGGCGGCGCCCCCCGCAGCCCTGCGCCTCCAAGCCACCGCGAGGGCTGCGGGGGCAGTAGTTACACCACTGCCAGAGGCCCAATGGCTAACGCAAACAGTATAGGAGAGCGAGGGTAGCCGCGTCGAGTGTCACAACCTAAAGTGAAATGGGAAATAATATAACCAATCATGGACACCCGGGCTGCCGGAGAGGAAAAAAAGAGACGGCCCAAGCAAGAAAGCAGGGACTAAAACCACACCTAGCCAAGGTTTCCAGACATACCTCCACTCAACAAAGTCAAAGGCTTTGGTGGTGTCAAGAGATATTACACCTGTCCCTGGGACATTCGTATGAGATATTGGGGCATATTCATCATGAACAAAAAAAATTGTGAAAAGAAAATTTTCACTTTTCAATTATCACTGTCTCTTTTCACAATTTTTTCAGTATTCATCATGCCTCCCATATTAAAATATCAGTTCCGAAAAACTGCTATTTTGCTATTTTTTGGAAAAGTTACCTATTCTTCTCCCTGCAGCTGAGGCATCCATATGGACTGGCTCCCACTGCGCATGCGCCTTTTACATATTTATTCACTGCCGGCATCTGTAACCCCCCCTCTGTTGCTAACCTGGCATAATTACACCCGCTGCCACCGCCGTTGTATGACAACCCCCACATCCTTACTTAGGAGTACAGGTCGCTCCAGTCCAGGTGCTGTATCTGTATGGTGCGGCCAGGCCCTGGTGCCTCCTCTAAACCGGCGCCCAGATCACGAGGCCCTCCCTCCTAGTTGCGGCCCTGGGGAAATTTTTTCTCTTTTCTTGTTTAGAATAACCCATCCCTTTCATGCACCTGAGAAGTCAGGAGCGGTTCTTGGTGCGGGCAAGCAGTGCCTTCGCCCGGGGCGCTGCGGCCTGGGGGCGCGGCCGCAGTCACCCCGCAGGCACCGCCGCCTGCCCGCACCGCACTCTACGGCTGCAGCAGACGCCGTGGTCTGTGTGGGCGTCCGCTGCAGCCGGCTCCAGGGACAGACACTAGAGGTCAGTATTGACCTCTAGTGTCTGTGCGGCGCTGCTATGGGAGAGACATCATGACGTCTATCCCATAGATAGGAGCCAGCGGCCAGACGGAGCAGCAGCAGCGATCGGGAAGCAGGAGCGGGGCAGTGGTAAGTATTGTTTTTTTTTATTTTTTTGTATGTGTGTGTGTGCAAACAACTACTGGGGGCAAAGAAAGAGGGGGCACAACTGCTGGGGGCAAAGAAACGGGGCACAACTACTGGGGGCAAAGAAAGAGGGGCACAACTGCTGGGGGCAAAGAAACGGGGCACAACTACTGGGGGCAAAGAAAGAGGGGGCACAACTACTGGGGGCAAAGAAAGAGGCGGCACAACTACTGGGGCAAAGAAACGGGGCACAACTACTGGGTGCAAAGCAACAGGGGGCACAACTACTGGGGGCAAAGCAACAGGGGGCACAACTACTGGGGGCAAAGCAACATGGGGCACAGCGACAGGGGGTACAAATACTGGGGGCAAATCAACTGGGGGGCACAACTACTTGGGGCAAATCTGGGGGCACAGCTACTGGGAGCATAACTGTGGCCACGCCCCTCCCCTATGAGGCCACACCCCTATTTTTTTTGCGAACACAAACTGTTTTGGGGGGGCGGCCAGTGGAAACTTTCGCACTGGGCGCCACAAGGTGTAGAACCGGCCCTGTGAGAAGTATTACTAAATTGATTGAGAAGCTACCATTTTATATTAAGTATTCCATGGAAGCAATATTCCACACCTTAGGCCTGATTCGGATGTGGAAGTAAAGCAAAAGAAAAAAAAATAAGATTTTATACCTACCGGTAAATCTTTTTCTCGTAGTCCGTAGAGGATGCTGGGGACTCCGTGAGGACCATGGGGATAGACGGGCTCCGCAGGACACATGGGCACTTTAAGAAAGACTTTAGGTATGGGTGTGCACTGGCTCCTTCCTCTATGCCCCTCCTCCAGACCTCAGTTAGAGAAACTGTGCCCAGAGGAGACGGACAGTACGAGGAAAGGATTTTTGTTAATCCAAGGGCAAGATTCATACCAGCCACACCAATCACACCGTATAACTTGTGATAAACTAACCAGTTAACAGTATGAAAAAACAACATAGCATCAGTCGGAGACCGATGAAAACTATAACATAACCCTTATGTAAGCAAAACTATATACAAGTCTTGCAGAAGTAGTCCGCACTTGGGACGGGCGCCCAGCATCCCTTTACGGACTACGAGAAAAAGATTTACCGGTAGGTTTAAAATCTTATTTTCTCTTACGTCCTAGAGGATGCTGGGGACTCCGTAAGGACCATGGGGATTATACCAAAGCTCCCAAACGGGCGGGAGAGTGCGGATGACTCAGCACCGATTGAGCAAACAGGAGGTCCTCCTCAGCCAGGGTATCAAACTTATAGAACTTTGCGAAGGTGTTTGTACCCGACCAAGTAGCAGCTCGGCATAGTTGTAGTGCCGAGACCCCTCGGGCAGCCGCCCAAGACGAGCCCACCTTCCAAGTGGAATGGGCCTTAACAGATTTTGGTAATGGCAATCCAGCCGTAGAATGCGCCTGCTGAATTGTGTTACAGATCCAGCGAGCAATAGTCTGCTTTGAAGCAGGGGCGCCAACCTTGTTGGCCGCATATAGGACAAACAGTGCTTCTGTTTTTCTGAGTCTAGCCGTTCTGGCCACGTAAATTTTCAAAGCTCTGACTACATCAAGGGACTCGGAATCCTCCAAGTCTCGCGTAGCCACAGGCACCACAATAGGTTGGTTCATATGAAAAGATGACATCACCTTAGGCAAGAATTGAGGACGGGTCCGCAATTCCGCTCTATCCATATGAAACTAGATAGGGGCTTTTATGAGATAAAGCCGCCAATTCCGACACTCGCCTAGCCGAAGCCAAGGCTAACAACATGACCACTTTCCAAGTGAGATATTTTAACTCCACCATTTTAAGTGGTTCAAACCAGTGCGACTTAGGGAAACTCAACACCACGTTAAGGTCCCAAGGCGCCACCGGAGGTACAAAAGGAGGCTGAATATGCAGCACTCCCTTCACAAAAGTCTGTGCTTCTGGGAGAGAAGCCAATTCTTTTTGAAAGAAAATGGATAAGGCTGAAATCTGAACCTTAATGGAGCCTAATTTTAGGCCCATATTCACTCCAGTTTGTAGGAAGTGAAGGAAACGGCCCAGATGGAATTCTTCCGTAGGAGCATTTCTGGCCTCACACCAAGAAACATATTTTCGCCATATACGGTGATAATGTTTAGCTGTCACGTCCTTCCTAGCCTTTATCAGAGTAGGAATGACCTCATCCGGAATGCCCTTTTCCGCTAGGATCCGGCGTTCAACCGCCATGCCGTCAAACGCAGCCGCTGTAAGTCTTGGAACAGACAGGGCCCCTGTTGCAACAGGTCCTGTCGTAGAGGAAGAGGCCACGGATATTCTGTGAGCATTTCCAGCAGATCTGGATACCAGGTCCTTCGTGGCCAATCTGGAACAATGAGAATTGTCTGTACTCTTCTTTTCCTTATTATTCTCAACACCTTTGGGATGAGAGGAAGAGGAGGAAAGACATAGACCGACTAGAACACCCACGGTGTCACTAGGGCGTCTACAGCTACCGCCTGAGGGTCTTTTGATCTGGCGCAATACCTCTGTAGCTTTTTGTTGAGGGCGGGATGCCATCATGTCTATTTGGTGCAGTCCCCACTAACTTGCAATCTGTGCAAATACTTCCTGACGAAGTCCCCACTCTCCTGGATGCAGGTCGTGTCTGATGAGGAAGTCTGCTTCCCAGTTGTCCACTCCCGGAATGAACACTGCTGACAGTGCGCTTACATGATTTTCCGCCCAGCGAAGAATCCTGGCGGCTTCCGCCATTGCCACTCTGCTCCTTGTGCCGCCTTGGCGGTTTACATGAGCCACTGCGGTGATGTTGTCTGACTGGATCAGAAATGGTCTGTCGCGAAGTAAAGTCTCCGCTTGACTTGGGGTGTTGTATATGGCCCTCAGTTCCAGGATGTTGATGTGAAGACAAGTCTCTTGACTTGACCAAAGACCTTGGAAGTTTCTAACCTGCGTGACTGCTCCCCAACCTCGGAGGCTCGCGTCCGTGGTCACCAGGATCCATTCCTGAATGCCGTACCTGCGACCTTCTAGAAGGTGAGCACTCTGCAGCCACCACAGGAGAGATACCCTGGCTCTGGGGGACAGGGTGATCAACTGATGAATTTGTAGATGTGACCCGGACCACTTGTCCAGTAGGTCCCATTGGAAAGTCCTTGCATGGAACCTGCCGAAGGGAATGGCTTCGTATGATGCCACCATCTTTCCCAGGACTCGAGTGCAGTGATGCACTGACACCTGTTTTGGCTTCAATAAGTTCCTGACCAGAGTCATGAGTTCCTGAGCTTCTATCGGAAGATAAACTCTTTTCTGGTGTGTATCCAGAATCATGCCCAAGAAAGTCAGACGAGTCGTAGGAACCAACTGCGACTTCGGGATATTGAGAATCCAGCCGTGTTGCTGTAACACCTTCAGTGAAAGTGAGACGCTGTTCAGCAATTGCTCTCTTGATCTCGCTTTTATGAGGAGATCGTCCAAGTACGGGATAATTGTGACACCTTGCTTGCGCAGGAGCACCATCATTTCCGCCATCACCTTGGTGAAAATCCTCGGGACCGTGGAAAGCCCAAACGGCAATTTCTGAAATTGGTAATGACAATCCTCTACCGCAAATCTCAGGTACGGCTGATGTGGTGGATATATGGGAACATGAAGGTATGCATCCTTTATGTCCAGAGATACCATAAAATCCCCCCCTTCCAGGCTGGCGATGACCGCTCTTAGCGATTCCATCTTCAGGGATTTTAAATTTTAAATGGGTCTGACAGAACTGTCCGGTTTCGGGACTACAAACAGGGTTGAGTAATATCCCCTCCTTTGTTGAAGCAGGGGAACCTTGACCACCACCTGTTGCAGATACAATTTGTGAATTGCATTTAACACTATCTCCCTTTCTGGGGGAGATGCTGGTAGGGCCGATTTGAAAAACCGGCGAGGAGGCACCTCTTCGAATTCCAGCTTGTAACCCTGGGAAACAATTTCTATTGCCCAGGGATCCACCTGTGAGTGAACCCAGATGTGGCTGAAAACTCGAAGACGTGCCCCCACTGGGGCGGACTCCTGTAGCGGAGCTCAGCGTCATGCGGTGGATTTTGTAGAGGCCGGGGAGGACTTCTGTTCCTGGGAACTAGCTGTGTTGTGCAGCTTTTTTCCTCTGCCCTTACCTCTGGCAAGAAAGGACGCACATACAAAGAAAAATGGAAAGTGGTGGGCGCAACACCATATAATCTTACATATAAGAAAACGATGGACTGAAGGATTCTCTCTTGGTCCGACAGCAAGGGTTTAGTGGGTCTGAAGTGAATTCTCTCTGTATGTCTTCTCAAGGTATGGTTTTTATCTCGGTATGAAGAGACAAATCATAGAACAGACCAGTTTGACAAAAGACAACAGATTTATTCACACTAAGCACTCACAATTTGACAGTTAAAACGAGCATGTAACCACATGTAAAGTGGATGGGGCTAGCTGGCATCTGGTACTCAAATTACCCTATCAAAAGGTACTGGAAACTCCGGAATCCACAGCACAGCAGAAGAAAACGACAGTCCAGGTCAAACAGCTAGAGCCCTTCACAATCGAACGCTTTTTTAAAGCTGGTGGTGTTCGATTGTGAAGGGCTCTAGCTGTGCGTCTGTTCAGGGCTCCCCTGTGCGTCTATTCAGGGGAGACAGGAGGAGAGGGGGCATGCCAGCAGCTCACAAAGCGCTGGGCATGCCCCCTCAGTGACTAAAATGGGGGCGTGGCCAACGATCGTGGGGCCTCCGCAAAGCCACGCCTCCTTTTCATAGGCCCCGCCCTCTTTTCGGGAGCGCACACGGCGAAGCCGCATGTGTGTCCCTCCTTAGAACACAAGAAAGTTGGGAGGTGTGATACCTTGAGAAGACATACAGAGAGAATTCACTTCAGACCCACTAAGCCCTTGCTGTCGGACTAAGAGAGAATCCTTCAGTCCATCGTTTTCTTATATGTAAGATTATATGGTGTTGCGCCCACCACTTTCCATTTTTCTTTGTATATGTAAATCTTGGTATTTTGGTGAAGGTTCCTGTGTCAGTGGTGGGCTGCTCCTACACCATTGGTAGCGCATTGTGATTGTTTTTTCCATTTTTACAAGAAAGGACGCACCTCGTACTTTCTTGTTTCTTTGTGATCGAAAGGACTGCATTTGATAATGTGGCGCTTTCTTAGGCTGTGCGGGAATATAAGGCAAAACATTTGATTTACCAGCTGTAGCTGTGGAGACCAGGTCCGAGAGACCTTCTCCAAACAATTCCTCACCCTTGTAAGGTAAAACCTCCATATGCCTCTTTGAGTCGGCACCACCTGTCCATTGCCGGGTACATAGGACTCGTCTAGCAGAAATCGACATAGCGTTGATTCTAGAACCCAGTAGACTAATGTCTCTTTGAGCATCTCTCATATATAGGACAGCATCTTTTATATGCCCTAGGGTCAATAAAATGGTATCCTTATCTAGGGTCTCAATTTCCGCTGATGAGGTATTTGTCCATGCTGCTACCGCGCTACAAACCCAGGCCGACGCAATTGCCGGTCTGAGGAAGGTACCAGAATGTGTGTAAATGGACTTCAAGGTAACCTCCTGCTTGCGGTCAGCAGGATCCCTGAGGGTAGCTGTATCTTGGGATGGTAGCGCTACCTTTTTGGATAAGCGTGGCAATGCTTTATCCACCTTAGGGGAGGATTCCCACCGTATCCTGTCCGTTGGCGAGAAAGGGTACGCCATAAGAATCCTTTTGGGAATCTGCAGTTTTTTGTCTGGAGATTCCCAAGCTTTTTCCCATAATTCGTTCAACTCATGTGAGGGGGGAAAGGTTACCTCAGGTTTCTTTCCCTTATACATGTATACCCTCGTGTCAGGGACAGGGGGTTCCTCTGTGATATGCAAAACATCTTTTATTGCAATAATCATATATCGAATACATTTAGCCAATTTTGGCTGCAACTTTGCATCATCGTAGTCGACACTGGAGTCAGAATCCGTGTCGGTATCTGTGTCTACAATTTGGGATAGTGGGCGCTTTTGAGACCCCGACGGTCCCTGCGACATAGGGGCAGACATGGGTTGAGTCCCTGGCTGTTCCCTAGCTTTAGCTTTGTCTAATCTTTTGTGCAATAAATTTACATTAGCACTTAAAACATTCCACATATCCATCCAATCAGGTGTCGGCGTTGTCGACAGAGACACCTCATTAATTTTCACCTCCTCCTCCTGAAAGCCTTCTACCTCAGACATGTCGACACATGCGTACCGACACACCACACACTCAGGGAATCCTCTTATCTGAAGACAGTTCCCCCACAAGGCCCTTTGGAGAGACAGAGAGAGAGAGAGTATGCCAGCACACACCCAGCGCTATATGACCCAGGAAAAAACACTATATAAATATATGTTTACCCAGTAGCGCTGTCTGTAATATATAAATGCGCCAATTATGTGCTCCGCCTCTTCTTCAAAACCCTCTTTCACCGTGGAGTAAGCAGGGGAGAGTCCGGGGAGCTTCCTCTCAGCGCTGTGCTGTGGAGAAAATGGTGCTGGTGAGTGCTGAGGGAGAAGCCCCGCCCTTTCAATGGCGGGCTTCTGTCCCGCTCAAATATACTAAAAACTGGCGGGGGCTCTTTATATATACAGTGCCCAGCTGTATATATATATCTATTTTTGCCAGAGAGAGGTTTATATGCTGCCCAGGGTGCCCCCCCCCCTGCGCCCTGCACCCTTACAGTGACTGCCGTGTGTGAGGTGTATGGGAGCAATGGCGCACAGCTTCACCGCTGTGCGTTACCTCAGTGAAGATAATGAAGTCTTCTGCCGCCTCTGAAGTCTTTTCTTCTCATACTCACCCGGCTTCTATCTTCCGGCTCTGCGAGGAGGACGGCGGCACGGCTCTGAGACGGACGGCGAGGGTGAGACCTGCGTACCGATCCCTCTGGAGCTAATGGTGTCCAGTAGCCTAAGAAGCAGAGCCTTGAAACTCACAGAAGTAAGTCTGCTTCTCTCCCCTCAGTCCCTCGATGCAGGGAGTCTGTTGCCAGCAGGCTCCCTGAACATAAAAAACCTAACAAATATACTTTCTGACAGGAAACTCAGGAGAGCTCCCTGTAATGCACCCAGTCTCCTCTGGGCACAGTAGTAAACTGAGGTCTGGAGGAGGGGCATAGAGGGAGGAGCCAGTGCACACCCATACCTAAAGTCTTTCTTAAAGTGCCCATGTCGCCTGCGGAGCCCGTCTATCCCCATGGTCCTTACGGAGTCCCCAGCATCCTCTAGGACGTAAGAGAAAAGAAAAAAGCAAGTAATTGTGCAATGGGCAAAACCAAGTTGCACTGCAGGTGGGGAAGATGTCACATGCGTAGAGAGAGTTAGATATGGGTGGGGTATATTCAAACTGAAATCTAAATTGCAGTGTAAAAATAAAGCTGTCTAACATTGGTGGGCTAAATGTAAAAGCAGCCAGTATTTACCCTGCACAGAAAATATCTAAATGTATTTGCTCCCCTTGCATGGCAACATGGTTTGTTCCAGACACAAAGTTACTTGCTTTTTTTGCTTTACTTTCAAACATGAATCCGGCCCATTGTGAGCCAAATGGGATGTTATGAAAATATGGGGGCTGTTCAGTATACTAGTATGTGTCTGTGTGATACAGGATTATACTGGGAGCAGTGGTGGCTCCAGAGGTGGGCCTGCAGAACAGTTCAAAATTCAAATAAGGGACTGCCACCTAAAACATTGCCAGCTGGGACTCACTGGCATTTGGTGTGGCTCCCCTATTTTATATTTAATCACTTCTTCTAAATCTTCCAATAGGCGCTATACATAATGTACTGTAGCAGTCAGTCTTCCTGACCCATCATCACCACCGTCTCAAAGACACAGCACTTACAGTACATTTAAATTCCTGCAGATGTTCACATAAAGGTTTCTTTAAGCCTTACTCCACTGCATGGAGTCCAGTTCCCATACACCAGGGTGATTTCTTAGCAGTTTCAGGTGTATTGACCGCATTACATCACATTACCTCCCAAAAATTAGTCCCAAAAAGCGTTCACTAAAATCAATTAAAATTGCATTTAACAGTGCGTAGAAAATTATGCTGACAGTTCATGAGGAAAAGACATCGCAGTGGGTGTGCTAGAAATTGTTGTAAACTGTGTAATACTCCGGGCTGCAGCTTTCGACCGGAGGTGATGTTAGTAACACAGCACCCCAAACAGTGCTCTGTCGCTCAGGTGTCCCTCAGTCCTGCTGACACACCGGCATCGCATTTCAGAGACCCGGTCTCCTTTTTTTTTGGACTAATAAATTTGTATATTATATACTGATGACACAAACAATAATGATACCTTTATGTGAACGCAAGATTGAACATATATGTAAGTGTTAGAATGCCTTATTTCAAGGGACATAAAGAACAGGCAGACTGATTGCTACATCAGGGGGAGTTGGAGGCTTTTGGGTCTAAGGTATGGAAGAGGAAGAAGGGGGAGCTGAGGGGGAATAGGGGAGGAACATATGAAGTGAGAGGTGAGAAGAGCACAGAGCTGGTCCCAGAGGAGGGGCCATGCCATAGTAACTAGCCACACACTGTGGGGGCTGGAGCTGGATGCAGGGGAGGAGGACGACCCTGGAGAAGGGCTAAAAAGGGCTGTGGGGAGGGAGCAGGGGGAGCAGCCAGAAAGGGGATTATCTCCGTCAGGGGCAATGAGAAAGTCTGAAAGGTGAGAAATAGTTCCATCCTGACATAACGCGTTGCGTAATATCTTCCGTTTTGGCACAAATAAACAATTTTTCTTTTTGTATAAATTTTGAGAGCATTGTATTAATTTTTTGTGGTTGTGTTACTTGAATTACAACTTGTATGTTTTTTATGTCGTTGGAGTTTTAGTAAAATATATGAACACTTCATACTGCAGGGACTTTGGGGCAGAAGTATTAAAGAGAACAGTGTGGATCCGCACTAGTCATAGAAAAATAATTTGATAGAATTAGAAACCAATATTGCAACTGTTTAAATCAATTAGAAACAGTAATATTATTGGCGGTGCTCCCAAATATTTTGTAGATTGGACTACAGTTAATAAGGCACCCATCATTTTATTATGATCACTTATACTTTAACTTTAAGCTAGCTTAACACTACAAATAAAGACACGGACACCAATAGCTAGATTTAAAAGGTCAGACGGTATTTATTGATAGCTGACCAGAACTTTAAACTAGATTTTATGTTGGAGGATGGCAAAAGAAAAGGCGCTACCAACGCCAGCTCCAGTCATCTAATTATACCACCGAAACTGAGGAGGGGACTACCAAAAACAACCACCTCCTACTTGCCTAACCCGCATTGTGCAGGACCCACCGCTCTTTCCTCTGGCAAATATGGATGGGAGCGTCCGATTGTCCAACTGCAGGGTAAGGACACACTCGCCGTCTTTACAAAAGAGGGTGCCCCACAATGACTAATTAGGCCTTATGACCGCTGGCTGGTAGCGACATTCCCGCCACAACAGAGGTTTACCAAACCACGACCGCCATCCCCAGAATAAACATAAAAAACAACCCCGTAAGCTAAAGCAAAACACAAAAATCCAATCAAGAAAGAACCACCGACCCTCCGGGGGAAAAGAACATGCTCAACTATGCAAAAACTGCGAGCCCGGAGAACCAGCGAAAGATGCCGCACTACTAATACACCCAAAGCTACAACAAGCAACGAACCTGCAGAGTCACTGTCTCACGGGCCCGAACAGAAAGCAGAGAAACACACTGCACCTCCACAATAACAACGAGGCATAATTTCTCCCCGGCCAATGACAGCAGAAAGCCACTGAATCGCTAATGAGTGCATAGCCACTAAATGAGAATTGATAGTAATTCTGAGGTAGAAGCCTATGAACACGACCCAACTCAGTACTGTCTAGGGGTAGGACAACATAAACGGGCGACCCCTCCTACCTACCCTGTAGAAAAGCAAATCACCCCCACGCAAGCCACGAACTCCTAACCAACGGACCACCCCATGACCAAAACCACAGCCGTCTCACTTGCCATTGGATGCGAAGCCGCCCAAAATTATAAAAGTGGCCCAACAAGGCACACGCGCTTCTGCGTGTCGATAGCAGCTGAAAAAGAAAATATCCCTAACATCTTTAACCAAACAGACATAAAAACACACCAAAACAGCATTAGAAACAAAACCCAAGTGAAGGAGAAAACACAAAAAACCTCCCGTGGACCTTTGATAATTGTAATTAGGCCCTCTCGGAGGAAAATTAAAAAATTTGCTTCACACCCTCAATTCCTGAACGCTCTCCGTTCAAAAACTGACCGGTAAACATAGTTTTTGGGTACGCGCAACAGGCGCAACTAAGACCTTACAAACATACACAAGACTTATACAACGCAGATTCCCAGTGGCCCAGCACCCGAATCGCAGCTGCCGCAGTCCGCGCAGCTGCCCCAATCCGCAAGGACTGGGTACCATAGCCCTAAAGCCGCATCCAAACGCCTTTAGAAAAAGGCGCTACCAACTCACCAGCTTCAGTCAACTAGAATAATACCGAAATAACCTAGGAGGGGACTTCCCACCACCTCCTAAAGCATAACCCGCATTGTGCAGGACTCACCACCCTTTACTCCAGCAGAGCAATGGACGAAACAGCACGGGAATGTCCGTAGTCCACCCGCAGGGAGAGGACACACTCGCCGTCTTACCAAAAGGGGGTGCCCCACAATGACCACTGCCGCCGCAGCATGCGCAACAGCCCCAATCCGCAAGGAAATGGTTAACATAGCCCGAAAACCTTACCCAAATGCACAGAGGCTGTATATCACGCATATCCCCAGCAGCCCAGCACCCAAAACGCTGCCACTGAAGAACCCGCCGCCGCAGCATGCGTAGCCGTCCCAGTCCGCAAGGAATGAGTACCCTGGTCTCCCCACTGCAAACCCCCGGCAACCACCATAGCCCTAACGCTGCAGAGAACTGACAAACTAGAGAAGAGGACCCAGGAGGGCACACAAAAGAAAATGGCCATCGCTTAACGGTCGCACCGGACACATTCCCCCGCCAAGTGCAATGGGCCACCAGCCTTATTCGCTTGTGCTCTAAGGGGCAACCAATGACCCCGGCCAACCCAATCCACTGCAGAACGTGCAAGGCCGCACAGCGTCTGGTCGCACCACAATAAAACATCACTGAAAGGCAAGCCGGAGTACAAAGATGACGTGCCACCGGCCACCAACCCACTGATCCGTAACGCCCCAAAGAAAACCAGCACAAAAACTATCCCGAACAGCACCAACCTCATAACCAGACTACACCCCGCCTGTCCGGACACCTAACGGGACCACCAACAACTTCAAATTAACGGGCCCACCCAAAACTGCAGGCACATGGCGTCCCTTCGCCCACCCATTAAGGGCCATGGATAGTACGAAAGACCTGGGGGGGTCCGACAGCTGTAGTAGTATGGAGCGAAAAGAAATGCCCGCAAGGGCAGACGCCATGGCCACCTTAGACCTGCCCTCCCGGGAAAAACCCCCAGACAAAGGCCATCAAACATCCTAAGGTGACCCAATAAACACAAACCTGCTGGAGTGACCAAACCTACTCAAGAAAGCCAATGAATCACAGCAATCCGAGCCATCGTCCAGCGCATGGGAGGAGCCCATACTGGCCCATCCAAGTAGCTGGACCGACTTGGCCATCCGCCAGACTCAAGTCAGGCACGGAAAGAAACATCAACAGCCGCCCAGGCACCAACGCACGGAATGTAGCAAAGCGGAAGCGCAACCATGCCTCTGCCACCCCATTGGCCATGCCCAGGTCACGTCGCCGGGAAACACACGTTGCGCTGCAAACATATGGGAACCAAACGAAGTAACAGGCGGAGGGCCGAGGGTGAGGAAGAACGCCGATCGTGAATAGCGTGAACCACGCCCAGGTAATCGCCCGGAAAACAATAGACCGATCCGAAAAACCGCAGAGCCCCTAACACCGAAACCCCTGGGAAAATAAAGAGGCAAAAAAGTCCCCGAACTGTAATGGCTCGTGGCAACCGTGAAAGCCGGAGATAATCGGTCAGACACCCAAGGGTGAAAGAAATCAAAAACCAAAAGTAAAAGAGCCCAGCCAATAGGCCCCAGCATGACAACAAACATGCTGCTGGCCCAATGGGGGTGAGGAGAAACTGTGCAACCTGTACGGGAACGGGAGTGGGCCGCAAATATGACGACCGCGGGGCCGATCTCCGGTGAAACTGACAAAACCCCGCAAAATTATGGGGTGCAGCGAAGTTCGAGGCCCGCCCAGGAACCATAGAGGCTGAACCTAGAACTTAAACCCGGAAAATATGGGAAAAAACAGGGGCCACAGACACAGGAGACCGGTCACGGCGAGCCGCCGGTAACGGGGAAAGGGTGCGATCCGACCAAAAGAGGCGGAAAAACCTACCAGGATAAAAAACCCCAGGCAGACGTGAGCAGGGGGGGTGAAACCGCAGCAGGCCCCAGCCCAGAGACCCCGATCGCGAGCCCCGAGAACGCCCCCCCATGTCGCCGTGCGACAGCAAGCCAAACCCAAACGGAAGCAGGCGGCCGAGGGGGGACCCGAGTACCCACAGCCACCAAAATTCCCCGCAGCATGTCTACCCAACAGCCCCCCCAGCGAACCGAGTACCAGGAGGCATCCCGCTGCGGTGCCAGCACTGCGCTCACCGCACGGGGGATGCCAGGACCCTGTTCACGGAGCCCGGCCGCCGGAGGTGAAGGCGCCAGTGGCCGGCGCTAAACAGCCCGCCACCAGCCAGAAGTGGCGCACGCCCCCCCCTCGGGGACCCGGAAACAGCAGACGCCACGGCAGAGTAGTGTCCGCCGCCCGGCGCCGGGAGAGGGGAACCGAGGAAGGCGCCGTGAGGGGGGCACCTAAAGACTCACGGGAACCGAACCGGACCCGAGGCTGCAGACACCCAGCTGCGGCACGGGGACGAGCCGAACACGCCAGCGGGAGGAGGGAGAGAACGCCCCATAACGGGACTTGCAGGACAGCAGGGCAGGCGAGGGGAGGGAGGGGGAGTGGAGGCTGAGCGAGGGGAAAACAATGTGGGACAACTAAATAACACAAGAGGGGACAGAAAGAGAATCACATGAAAATCAAATATATAACAGGCACAGAGACTGTTTCATTTAGCTGTCCAAATGGCAAGAGGAAGTATGAAGCACAAGACCCAAGCTTTTATATGCACTGAAGCCTACACCCACAAATACTGATGGACAAGGAAAACAACCTATGGAAAATTCCCAAGGTCCCTTGGAAAAAACTACCTAGCAACTGCTTTGTCATAAACAACCAATCCCCAAAAATGGGGCTCTTATATGGCCTCGCGCTTATTCAGCCCTCATCTAATCTAAGAGCAAAGACAAAAACACTGTTTTTGTGAGCACTCGTTTATGATCCTGAAATATGAAATATAAGTGTCATATAAAACTGAACTTTTATTAGTTCTCTAAGATAATTATTATTTATTACCAGTACCTTTCATAGCGCACACATATTCTTTAGCGCTTTACATAGAATATTTGCCCATTCATATCAGTCCCTGCCCCAGTGGAGCTTACAATCTATATTCCCTATCACATATACACACAGACACATTCACACTAGGGTTAATTTTGTTGGGAGCCAATTAACCTAACAGTATATTTTTGGATTGTGCGAGAAAACCGTAGTGCTGGGAGGAAACCCATGCAAGTAGAGAGAGAATATACAAACTCTGCACAGTTAGGGCCATGGTGTGAATGGAACCCATGACCTCAGTGCTGTGAGGAAGTAATGCCAACCATTACACCATCCATAAAAACTTGATTGCCTTTTGAACAAATAAGGTTCAAGATCAAAAAAGGAAAAAAATATACTGAGGTGAAAATATCATTGAAGTACATTGAATGATTCCTATAAAACTTTGACAGTGTGAGGAATCGTAACAATCACTGTGTAATTAGGAAGTAGTGAATAGACTATAGCACAATTAATTACAAAGATAAAGATAGCCAGGAGAGGAGCCTTGGACTCTGAGTGTATTGAGATTGTCTCATCCATATAGAAGACAATCTCTATACACTCAGAGCCCAAGGCTTCAATAATGGTAATTTCACCTCAGTATATTTTTTCCTTTTTTGATCTTGAACCTTATTTGTTCAAAAGGCAATCACATTTTTATTCAATTTCTGATTTGACAATGTTATCTTAGGGAACTAATAAAAGTTAAGTTTTATATGACACATATTTCATATTTCATAAACGAGTGCTCCCAAAAACAGTGTTTTTGTCTTTGCTCTTATTAAGAGTAGATGTATTAAGCCTAGAGAAGTAATTAGCAGAGATAAAGAAGTGATAAGTGAAAGGTGATAACTAGTGATGAGCGGGTTCCTCGAGATCCGAACCCCCCCGAACTTCACGTGGTTTACACGGGTCCGAGTCAGCCTCGGATCTTCCCGCCTTGCTCGGTTAACACGAACGCTAGTATACTATCCATATCTGTTCTGCATTGTAGTGCGCAGTATATAGTAGGAGGACAGTGCAGAATTTTGCTGACCACCAGTATATATATAGCAGTACGGTACAGTAGTCCATTGCTCTACCTCTGTGTCGTCAAGTATACTATCCATATCTGTGCTGCATTGTAGTTGTGCGCAGTATATAGTAGGAGGACAGTGCAGAATTTTGCTGACCACCAGTAAATATATAGCAGTACGGTACAGTAGTCCATTGCTCTACCTCTGTGTCGTCAAGTATACTATCCATATCTGTGCTGCATTGTAGGTGTGCGCAGTATATAGTAGGAGGACAGTGCAGGATTTTGCTGACCACCGGTATATATATATATATATATATATATATATATATATAGCAGTACGGTACAGTAGTCCATTGCTCTACCTCTGTGTCATAAAGTATACTATCCATATCTGTGCTGCATTGTAGTTGTGCGCAGTATATAGTAGGAGGACAGTACAGAATTTTGCTGACCACCAGTATATATATATATATATTATATAAATCCGCAATTAGGGCAGCACTCCTAGTGAAAGATACAACTGCTCCGGTGCCCTTCTAGGTGCCTAAATAGGCCCACAGCATACTTCCAGGTACGGCGGCACTCGGATATAAATACGTTTAAGGCAGAAAGTACTTTCTGCCTTAAACGTATTTATATCCGAGTGCCGCCGTACCTGGAAGTATATATATATATATATATATATATATATAGCAGTACGGTACAGTAGGCAATTGCTGTATCTTGCAGCTCTGTGTCACTGAGTGCACGTATCCATTCCATATCTGCAGCATTTTTGTGAGCAGTATATATAGTATTACAGTGCAGCATTTTGGTGACCCAACAGTATATAGTTGTGTACAGTAGGCCATTGCTGTATCTTGCAGCTCTGTGTCACTGCAAGTATCCATCCATTCCATTTTCTTCCAGTGATTTGGACCAATAATACCATTGATTAGAACGAATAATTTCAGTGATTTTGTCATTTTCTTCCAGTGATTTGGACCAATAATACCATTGATTAGAACAAATAATTCCAGTGATTTTGTCATTTTCTACCAGTGATTTGGACCAATAATACCATTGATTAGAACAAATAATTCCACTGATTTTGTCATTTTCTTCCAGTGATTTGGACCAATAATACCATTGATTAGAACAAATAATTCCAGTGATTTTGTCATTTTCTTCCAGTGATTTGGACCAATAATACCATTGATTAGAACAAATAATTCCAGTGATTTTGTCATTTTCTTCCAGTGATTTGGACCAATAATACCATTGATTAGAACGAATAATTCCAGTGATTTTGTCATTTTCTTCCAGTGATTTGGACCAATAATACCATTGATTAGAACGAATAATTCCTGTGATATTGAGGTGTTTGTGTCGCTTAGCTTAGCCGTCCAGCGACCACAGTGCACCTATTTTTCTCTTTTCTTTGCATCATGTGCTGTTTGGGGCCAATTTTTTTAAGTGCCATCCTGTCTGACACTGCAGTGCCACTCCTAGATGGGCCAGGTGTTTGTGCCGCCCTCTTGGGTCGCTTTGTTTAGTCATCCAGCGACCTCGGTGCAAATTTTAGGACTAAAAATAGTATTGTGAGGTGTGAGGTGTTCAGAATAGACTGGAAATGAGTGAAAATTGTGGTTATTGAGGTTAATAATACTATAGGATCAAAATTACCCCCATATTCTATGATTTAAGCTGTTTTTGAGGGTTTTTTGAAAAAAAACACCCGAATCCAAAACACACCCGACAAAAAAATTTCAGGGAGGTTTTGCCAAAACACGTCCGAATCCAAAACACGGCCGCGGAACCGAATCCAAAACCAAAACACAAAACCCGAAAAATTTCCGGTGCACATCTCTATTTAGCGCGCCAGCCAAATCATCATGCATAGGAGACCACAAATAGGTCAAACTCGATGGACAATTGTCTTTTTTCAACCTCAGATACTATGTTACTATGTTACTATGTTACTATGTTACTATGTATTACAGGTTTGAAATATATCATTTAGGAGCTGATTGGCTGGTGCGTTATCACCTTCCACTTATCACTTCTTTATTACTGCTATATCACTTTTCCAGGCTTAATACATCTGCCCCTTTGTGTTGTATCTTTTCAAAGGAAACAGATAAGCCATTATTTACTGGGTACTTATTTGCTGCACAGTTCGACCACTAACTTCAATACATTTCTATTGTATGCTGCAACTTTCTGTATTTTCTGTGCTAGCTCATCTGAGCCAGTTACGACAAGGGGAGGGTGTAACAGCTGGGGTTATGCAGATGCCACTCACTGTGAATAGTTTTAGGGGTGTATTCAATAACTGTCGGAAGCTGCCGTCTTGTCGGAAAGACGGCAGCTTCGGACAAAAATAGGTCGGAAGGGGTTCCGACCTATTTAATATGGGCTGATTGTCTCCGACAAGTCGGGAATTCCCGACTTGTCGGAAAACACGTGGATCGGCGGAATAGACGCCGATCCACGGAAATGGGGCCAAATCCGACAGGTTTTGGCCCCCTTTCCGACAAACTCATTCCGACTTGAAAACAAGTCGGATTGAGGTGAGGAGAGGAGCGGTGCTGCGGGTGGCTGGGGAGCTGAGATCGACGGCCAGCGGGGGGAGCTGGCTGCGGGGGACATGTCTGCGGCGGCGGGGGGAGGCGCTGCAGGGAGAGAGGTGCCTGGCCGTCCCCGGCCAGGCACGTCTCTCCCTGCAGCGCCTCCCCTGACGCCGCAGACATGTTCCCCTGCTGCAAGCCCCTCCTGCCGGCCGCCGATCTCTGCTCTCCCCGCCGCCCGCAGCACCTCTCTTCCTGCAGCGCCTCCCCCCGCCGCTCCACACATGTCCCCCGCAGCCAGCCCCTCCTGCTCAAGGCTGCCGATTTCTGCTCCCTTGGCTGCTGCTGTCAGCGCAGCCGCTGACAACAGCGGCCTGACAGGACCCTGTGTACGGACAAATCCGACAGTCAGATTTGGCCGTCCATTGAATAGGGGTTGTCGGATCCATTCCGACAACTGCATGTCGGAATGGATCCGACTCATTGAATATACCCCTTAGACTGACTTTGAATGAGACCCTAAAAGTTTGCTATGGAAGCACACATTGCACAGTAAGCTGTTTCGGAGCTGTTAGTGGTATGTTAAAGGGTGGGATAAAACTATTGAACTTGCACTTTTCACTGTATGTGGGAATACTTGATTTATTATATTTTAATGAATACGTATATATTATAGCAATTCCCTTATGAGTTATATTCAGGTAAAGGTTATATGTTTAATTCATAGCTATGAGGTAATAACCTTTTCAAACTGGAATCCAGAACTATCTCCAGCACATAAAAGGGTGGGTGGGCTATTGAATTTAAAAGGCATTGCAAGTCCCAAGTTATATGAGCCGGAAGAATATACTTTGTGTTGGTCTAATTAGTTCCTACGCAGCTCCAGATTTTAGGGGGACACCTGACACTTCTATAAGTCCTTTATATGAGCTGTATAATACAGTAAATGTATCTATTTTCACCTGATAAATGTTATAAGGTTTATTTTTATATGTACTAACATAAATTGTCATTTATTAGTAACCTATGCTGTAGTTTTTAATTGTTTGACATTTTACTTTTAATGGGTATCATCAGACATATTTGAAGCCAGTTCATTGTGTAGTTATTCTGTGATATTGATTATTTATATCTTATAGCGCTGTTCCTAAGTACTGCAGGTTTTTGGGCGTTTTATTAATACTGTGGATGGCTGTAAGGGAAACAGATTGGAAATGAATATGTCTCCAGCACAGTTAATAGCCTCCTTTTCCAAAGTGGAATCTAAATCAAGAGCCTATTGTTTTGTGGTTCAAACAAGGGTCCTGATTCAGCATCAACTGCAAATGTGAATAACCGCGCAACAAGCGATTATCGGCACACTGCGCATGCGTGCACAACAAACGAAGACAGTGCTCACGCTCCAAGTCTGGTTTCTATGATCGTACCTAGGTATCAGCGAACACAGTAGTGTCACGGGTGTTGCAATCTATATATATATATATATATATCCTATATAATAGCCCAGATCTGTGACTTTGTGCCTTATTTGCTAACGCTGGGCGGAGTCACAACACTGGGTGGAGTTAATCAAATGAGTCACAGATCTGGGCAAATCAATAGGAGACTAGGAGCAGAAGCAGATGGTATGGGCATGGCACAGGCAGGGGTGCATACCTCCCAGCTTTCTTCAGGCAGACAGGGGTGCATACCTCCCAGCTTTCTTCAGGCAGACAGGGGTGCATATCTCCCAGCTTTCTTCAGGCAGAAGAAGGGACAAACTAGCGGCAAAAAAGGGGCGTGACCACCAAAAGGAAGCGTGGCTTCGTGGGAGGCCCGCAATCGTGAGCCACGCCCCCATTTTCGTCAGTGAGGGGGCATGCCCAGCGCTCTGTGAGCTGCTGGCATGCCCCCAGGGGCGGATTATGAGTCCGGGGGGCCCAGAGCACTTGAGACAGGGGAGCCCTATCTCATTGCTGTGCCTGTTGTGGGTTTGGGGGCGTGGCCTAATCGCGTCAGTGTGACCACGCCCCCTTATGCAAATTCCGGGAGGTTTTTTTTTTTTTATATGGGATTTTGGCCCCTCAGCTAGGGGTAAATCCAGAGGGGGTGGTCGCCCCCTCCTACACACCCGCACAGGCAGAAGAAAGTAGGGAGGCTGCTGCCTCCCTGCAACACCACAGACCTGCCAACACGCAGCAGCGTGTGCTGAGTGTAGCACAATGCTGCTGCTGTTGCTGGCAGGACGGGGGAGCTTCAGAGCTGGGACAGAGCTACTCCAGCCGGGGGGCCCCCTGTGGGGCCCGCGGTATGTATGTACCCCCTGGGCTCCCCCTTAATCCAGCTCTGCTGCCGGAACCCCCCCTTAATCCGTACCCCCTGATGCCCCCTCCCTCTGTCTCCACTAAATAGATGCTGTGCGCATGCGCACAGCATCTATTCACCGCTGCTCTGCTAAGCAGAACAGCGAGTACAGGAACTTCCCAACTGCCCCCCCCACACACACACTGTGGGACACTGGGGCCCGCGGGTGGGACAGCGGGACAGACCCAAAAAAATGGGACTCCCGCGAAAATCGGGACAGTTGGGAGGTATGGGGGTGTGTGAGGGGGTATGCCCTACAGACAGACGGGCATCGGCTCACTGTGTGCTTGACCCCCTTTACATCAGCAAACTCAGCAGGGGCTCTCTGGTGCGGAGAAGTGTGGAGATGTGCCCTGTGTCCCAGGGCACATCACCACAACAGTGTGCAGGGGATCTGCGTCCCCTGCAGTTTCTTGCTGTGGACAGCGCTGGGGCAGCTTGTCTGTTCCCAGCGCTGGGAGTGCGGCAGCGGCGGGTGTCCGGTGCAGGGACCAGATATTTCCCTGCACCGGACTGTCGGCAGCGACGAGCAGCGGCGCGGCGGCGTTTCAAACTTGGCGCCACTTGGGCCGCCAATGAGAAGCGCCGCCAGCGTCTTTTCAAACCCGGCGCCGTCCGCGAGCCAATCGCGGCTCGCCGGCCGATCAGAGGCGGGCGCGGCGAACCAATCGGCGCTCGCCGCGTCATAGGCCCCGCCTCCGGCGTCTGACGTCAGACGCCGGGCGGGAGCCGAAGATAAGAAGAAGCGTGCGGAAGAGCGCGGCGGAAGCGGCCGGGACCCGGAGAAGGAAGTCGGCGCGCAGGAGCGCAGAAGAGAGACCGGCGCGGAGGAGAAGACGGCGGCCGTTGGAGGAAGAGATTCGGGGGCCGCTGAAGAGGCCAGAAGATGTCGGCCTGCAGAAGGAAGATGTCCAGCGGCGGCTGGACGCGGAGGAGCGGAGGCGACGCCGCTGGCCAGGACGGGTCAGCGGCAGAAGAGGACGCCGGAGACCCCCGGATCAGGTGAGGCCTCAGTGAGGCTACTTCCACCCCCCTCTCCTTTCCTCCCTAGACCATCAGGGACGGGCATTAGGCCCAGGGGCACAATTCAGGCACTAGGCCTGGGGCGCAGATAGGAGGTTGGGGCCACCATTTGATTTGGTGGTTTGGGCATTAGGCCCAAGCCACCTCAACGGCGCCGTAGGCGGGCATTAGGCCCGAGGGGCACATCGGTTACTAGGTCTGTGGGGGCATTAGAGGGCATTAGGCCCTAGTGCATTTTGGCAGAGCAGGTACATATAAGGTGACCCTGGACACTAGGCCCAGGTCACCCAACGGGCGACAAGTTAGGCGGGCGCTAGGCCCGTGGGTGAAGTCAGGCCTCCGGCCTGTGTGCAGTCAGAGGTCGCTAGGCCCAGTGAATAAGTGCCCCCAAGGTGAATAAAGGTGGCACTGGGCACTAGGCCCAAGCCACCCTGAGGTGTTTAGGTAGGCAGGTCCACTTGACCTGAGCCCCATAGAAGGAAGTGTACAGGAGGTGGGCAGGCTGTGCGGCGCCCACCCCCCTTCCAGCGGTAGGTAGGGATTTAAAGGAACAGCACCATTTGATGTTGTACTCTGGTATGTGTGTTGTTACCGTGCAGGGCAAAGTGTTGTTTTAGAGTTTGTGCATAGTTTGTGTTGCACCACCCACACTTGAGCCAGTTTGAGGGCTTTGTTCATGTAGCTAGTGTAGCGGATGCACACTGGGTTAGAGTTAGGCCCTGCACGGCTGTTTCTCTCTTTGCCTCCTTACAGGGACCTGTAAGTGGAGAAGATCGGAGTACAAGACGTAGGACGGTGAGTAACATCTGTCTGTGTGTTCCTTCCGTGTTTGTCCCTATCTGTCTCCCTTCCTTCAGGGCGAACGGTGAGCCTTGTACGCCGGTGCAAGGTAGAATTTCCACCTGGTGCGAGAGTGCCAATAGGTGAAATTCGGGCTCTGAGGCGTATGCCGGGGATGACCCTCACCTAGCCCGAGAGAGCTATTTTTCCTCAGTTCCGGAGGGCGTTTTGGTCCACAGTCAGGAGGACGGCACTCAGCAATCTCCTTCCTCCTAGGTCATCGTGTCCGGGTCCGACTGAAGATTTTCCAGGTCCGTTGAAGGTTCCGGTACCTGAAGGTGGGAGAGTGCGGCGTCTGGTAAGTGGTGAACCTACACCTGTACGGCAGCAGGCACTACACGCACCGTGCCACCGCCACCACCCTCTTACAGCTCCTTCACACACTTTAGCCGGCGGGCAGCGCTGCAGAAGTCTGCGCTGCTTGCAGTCTCCGACCCCCTCCTCCCTCCAGCCGCAGCATTTCCTGGGGGCTAACCAGTCACTCCCAGTCTCCTCTTACCACAGTGCCCGACAGCCGCGAGGTCCGCGCCGCGTGCATGCTATGACCCCCTCCTCCCTCCAGCCGCAGCGTCTCCTGGGGGCTAACCAGTCACTCCCAGTCTCCCCTTACCACAGTGCCCGACAGCCGCGTGAGGTCCGCGGTGTGTGACTGAGAAGTGGGGGGTGGGGGGGAATGCGGATGGGCAGAGGAAGCAGGACTCCAGCCTGAGAGAGTCAGCCATGCCAATTCTCCACCAACAGCAGATCCCAACAGGTTGGAGTGGAACGCCAGCAGCCAGCAGCAGTGACTCTGGTAAGACACATCTGTCTGTCACCACTGTTTTGTCCCTAATGCCAATCTCTCCCGTGCCCTGTGTTCTGTCATGTCCCTGTCACCCCTGGCCTTGCCCCGTCACTTTTATCCTGGCCCTTTCACCCTTATCCTGGCCCTTTCACCCTTATCCTGGCCCTGTCACCCTTATCCTGGCCCTGTTACCCTTATCCTGGACCTGTCACCCTTATCCTGGCCCTGTCAACCCTATCCTGGCCCTGTCACCCCTGTCCTGGTCCTGCCGCTCCTATCCTGTCCCTGTCATTTCTGTCCTGGCCCCGTCGCCCCTGTCCTGGCCCCATCACCCTTGTCCTGGCCCCGTCACCCCTGTCCTGGTCCTGCCACCCCTACCCTGGCCCTGTCACCCCTATCTTGTCTCTGTCATTTCTGTCCTTGCCCTGTCACCCCTGTCCTGGCCCCGTCACCCCTGTTCTGACCCTGTCACCCCTGTCCTGGCCCCGTCACCCATGTTCTGACCCTGTCACCCCTGTCCTGGCCCTGTTACTGCATACCCCCCAACTACCTTTTTGACAGGTACAGTACCCGCAGCGCCTCCAGACCCCTCCCCAATGCATCACACCTCAACACCTTCCCCTCCACCACATGCGGCACTCCACCCCTCCCCCACACACTGTGCCTCCAGACCCCCTACACCACCCGCGGCTCCCACTCCCCCGCCCCTCCACCACCCACAGCACCTCCAGACCCCCTCCACCATGCAGCCCCCATATATGTCTCCCCCCACACCTGCCCCCCCTCCACCTGCAGCATCTGCAGACAGCCTCCTCCATCTGCGGTCCCCCCCTCACCCATCCCTCCCCCACCCACGGCACCCGCGCACCTGCCCCTCCACCACCTGCAGCGCCTCCGGACCCCCTTCCCCACCCGCCGCACCACCCGCACCTGCCCCTCCCCCACCCGCAGTGCCTCCGGACCCCTGCCCCACCCCCGGCACCCCTGCCCCTTCCCACCCCACAGCACCTCCGGGGAGTGCAACAAGCCCCCTTGCGGACTCACTGCGCATGCCAAATGTTCTACTCCCACTGTATGGGTGTCGTGGACACCCTTGAGTGGGAATAGTTCCTGTCAGTCGGTATGCCGACTTTCGGGCTAGCATGCGGTCGGGATCCCCGGGCCCATTTGTAGCTATGCATGCTATGGGAGTGGGATAGATATGCAATGAGGTTGTATAATCGCAGATGAGATTATGGGTTTGGTTAGAGGTCTTCGCAAATTTTGCAATAGCGATCGCAATCAGTGTGCGTTTAGTCGCAATTGCAATCCGTGCTGAATGAAGCCCATGGACCCTTATGGTAATAGCATATGTAAGGGATATTTAGCTCTTAAATCCTAATAGGATAAGCAATTCCCATACTGACCTACTTTTGATTTATCCTCTCCTTTGACATCATCAAGCCCCGATCGCGGGTACGCTGGAAGTGGGCAGGGCAAAAATGATGCAATTCATTTCATTTTAGCCCCTCACCCACCCCACAGACCCACAAAGTGATGGAATGACGGAATGTATCATCAGTAGCAACTGAACCATGTTCCAAATGGAAAGAATTAGCCCTGTGGCATGTTGAACTGATGGAAGAAACACTCCACTATCAAAACCCTATCACTACTATTTTTTTAGGTTTGCTTTCCCGTTATGAAATGGGATGCGGCCTAGCAGACTGCGCTTTTAATTTAAGATCAGCAAGGTTTGTCCTTGGATGTTCGCCAAGACTAAACAGGTTACTATGCAATTTGGGAGAAGGCAAACATGGGGAAAAGTAACTTTAATTCCATTTGATATCACACTGTCATTATATGTAACCGTTGTAAAAGTACTGTATCTTTATGGGGTATAGTACATTGGTTGAAGCCTCATGTAGCGGTGACCTAGCTGTGCCTCCACCCAGATCAGTTACTGTCAACAGAGCGATAGAACAACTCCACTCACTAGGTGTATACCAGAGCTGGATTAAGGCCTCGGGGGGCCTGGGGTACTTAAGACAGGGGGGCCCTAAGATTTAAAATTAAAATCATATATATATATTATATACACACACACCTTTATATATACACATCTCCTATATATTTGTCTAAATCTGTGACTCTGTGCCAGTAACGCTGGGTGGAGTCACAGCGGTGGGCGGAGTCAGCAAGTCTCTGCTCCTGCTGCCTGTCCATCTCTCTCTCTCCCCTCCCCCCACCCATCAGCAGCTCTGATTCCCCGGCCGCGGCGCCGGCCCAACAACAACGGCTGATGCCGCCCCCGGCATACACATTAGGAGGGACGGGTGGCGCAGGAGAAGGCTCTCATAGCCCTCCCTGCGCCGTGTACACAGACCCGCCGCCTCCTCCGCACAAATCCCGCTGTCAGCTATCCTGCTGTGACAGGAGGCGAGTGCTGCAGTGACATCATCTCCTGCAGCACTCTCCTCCTGTCACACAGCCGGCACACACTCTCCAGTCTCCGGGGGCTGCCAGCATCTACAGGCAAGCTGGAAACACCCCTGGAGCGAGAGAGAACAGACCCGCGAGGTCACGCCCCTTCCACAGCAGGCCACGCCCCCTTTTCGGCCGCGGGGGGGGGGGGAGAGATGTGTGTAACAGTAATGCTGAAATGCTGACCCAGTGACGCCTCTGGACACTGTACTGTTTGCCAGCCTGCAGCAGCCGCCCACAGCCCCAACGGTGAGTCCCTCCGGCCATCCTACCCACTGTTTCTATGTCTGCTCGCCACTTTACACAAGTCTCCTCTTCTGGTGCCCTCCCCCTCCACTACTTTCCCCCCTCTCTTCATCAGCTTCCTCACTGGGGACCCTCCCTGCCGCCCCGCGTCTCTATATCCCCTCCCTACCGCCCCGCGTCTCTCTATCCCCTCCCTACCGCCCCGCGTCTCTCTATCCCCTCCCTACCGCCCCGCGTCTCTCTATCCCCTCCCTACCGCCTCGCGTCTCTCTATCCCCTCCCTACCGCCCCGCGTCTCTATATCCCCTCCCAGCCGCCCCGCGTCTCGCTATCCCCTCCCTACCGCCCCACATCTCTCTATCCCCTCCCTACCGCCCCGCGTCTCTATATCCCCTCCCAGCCGCCCCGCCTCTCTCTATCCCCTCCCTACCGCCCCGCGTCTCTA